>NW_027116513.1:582487-599694 GCF_000696795.3 Halyomorpha halys | reverse complement strand
GCAGAGATTAAATAATTGCTTTTATTTATATTATTATCACAATGTTATTTTCAATTCTCGATTTCATTCGAGTGTGAAAGATTATAGCAGCATAATAAATGCTGCTCGAATTATCTGGAGTGTGCACAGTTTAGCCTGATTAGCGCGCTCGAATTAATTTGTTGAATGTTAAATAAACTAACAAGTTAAGGAGTTAAATGTGTAAAATGGATCCTATAAAGTGGATCTGCCAGTTGGTTGATTTTATCGAAAAAGTACTTGCTGCCTAGTAATTTCAGATTTGTTTGGTTTTTCATTTTTAGTACACAGACTATTTTGAGAGACTAGGTTATTTTAACTCTTAACGTATTTTCTGTTGAATTCGAATGATTCACGATCTTACCATATATTCCAAATATAGGTAAATGAAAGTAAAAACGAGCATATTATATAAAGAAAAAATGTTCAGCTCATTTCACTGGAATTAGTAATTATTTCAATTTTCTTTGCTCATATAAAAAATATTTTATATTAATATTGGTTAGCATATTTTCACTGATTGAAAACGATTCAGGCCTACATCTCTCTCAATAAATTTTTGAACAATATCTAACACGTTTTAATTTTAAGTCGTAATTTCGAAACAATCATAAAACAAATCTTATGGTAAGATTTTTATAACGCCGCACCTCAGTTAAATTCCCTATTAAGTGAATCAAGGAGATAAGGAGGAGTTGCATAACGCTCACATGTACAACCCAGCGCAGTGAACATAATTCAATAACGAACGACTCCTGATAAAATATGTCTTATCCAATCATATGCGTTACACTCGTACATAATTTATTGGTCTACAATAGGAAGTTTCCTTTATTAATAAGTAATTTTAATATTCTTCGTAAATCAGTTTCTCTAATGCTTGCATATATAAAAAAATTTACTTTACTAATAGATATATGAAATGAGAAAAAAGGAAGTTATTACACCCCAATTTTCGATTACTTTAATGAAAACTATGTTTAATTAATAATCAAAATTGATGAGTCTGCCGTGTATAGGTAGAGAGAATAAAAAATTACGGCTGTTTCAAAACGTTCAAAAAAATATTTCATTCCGAGCTATCCAACAACACTAGAAAACCTAAGAGAAAATCAATTAAAATAGAGTAAATTTGCTAAAACATGAATTCTAATAGAGATATTTACGTTAAATAGTTCCTTAGCAATAGCTTTTTAAATTGCGACATTTCATAAAATGAGTTAGTGAATTTATTTTGAGGAAAGTATATCTCAAAAATCATTTGACGTAGAGATATCTATCAGCACTGAAATAAAAGCTAGTTTAATGTACTGTAAAGTAGTTTATAACGTTTATCTTCGTAGGAATAGTAGTTTTTATGATATTCGGCAAAATAAATTCACGTAATGTTGATTTCTAGTTGTTCTGATAAATTGTTTGAAAAAATCTTAAAAACTATTACTCATAAGTAGACTAACGTACGATATTTCTGGATTGTATTGCAGCTTCGTTTTTTTTTTTGTTAAACTGTATTCTTGGCTAGATCTAAATTTATATTTATTAGTCACACCTGAAGTAATCTTATAATACGCACTTTATAGCAACTGAAAAAAAAAATTACAATTTTGGCATTCCCTGATCATTAAAGTTTTATTATAATTTTTTTTTTTTTCCGAAAATCAGAAAAATAGTAATAACTTCCACACAAGCCCACCAATCTACACAAAACTTGGAGACAAACGTATGTAATTTATTTAATTTGAATTGCTCAAAATTACATGTGTGATACATTGCAGTCATTTGCCTTTTAACTTAATACATAACCTTTTCTTAACTTTGCTTCAATTTAGTAGATCTATGAAGAAAGCATATACTTTATCTCGAGGCGTATACTTAGTTTTCTTAGGCGAAAGGCGCTTGTACTAATGTAGATTTTAAAAATATATATATTGTTATATATATGTAAATAAGAATTCATCATTATTTTTTAATTTAAAGAATCTTTATGGATTATTTTTAGTCATTTATATATTTATAAGTATTACTTTTTTATCTCTGTATACTCGAAACATAATCCAAGTGTTTTTATGTTGTTAATTATATTTTATATTAGCTAAATGAATACATTTAAAAAAAATTATAATGTATTTAAAGAAATAATTTGTATTCAGAATTTACTCCTCCCCTCCCTGTTACTTTAGTATTTTATTATTAAAATATGGGAACATATTGGAAATATTTAAGTTACTGACTATAGGAAATATATCTCAAAGTACCTTAAATCTTTGATTGTAAATTATTCATTGTACTATTTACTATAACCCAATTAATATGTTAAAAGATTATTATCAAATTTAAATTTATTATGAATTAAAATTGAACATCTTCTCTTTTTCTCGTTATTTTATAAATATAACCTACTTTTTTTTTCTAAACGTTGTTGTTGAACCTGGATAGCAATGAATAGCTGGTAAAATGTTATAACAGTTTGGTATAATTTTGGATAATATAATATTTGGTATAATATAAGGATGGTTTAAAATCGCTTAATACTTTTCTCTTGGGTTCTGAGAATGTTTTGCTACCCCTATTGGACTCCCCTTATAAACTACTATTAATTTCTCACTATCTATTTTTTTTAATAGTAACTACACCTTGAAGGAAGTTAGTAAGCATTATATATTTAGAAACATAACGATATTTTTACTATCGTTTGAATTATTTATGAGACTCAACAGTAGCTCTACTGAAAACAGTCACGGGCGGTAAACAATTCGGTATTCAAATTGGCCGAAGGGGCAGCTTTCTTTCCGATAAGAAAATAGGTCATTGATTTTATTAATATTTATAATATGTGCTAATTGATGACAAATTTGAATGGAAACGTTTTAACATATTCTGTAATCGTCAATGTGTCTAGTCCTGTGACACACGCTATAACTTTCATCATATTTTCGATATTGCGAAATCCATGTCGTGCATTAATAATTATTCAATTTTTTTTTCAACAATTAAAACCGTTCAAGATTAATTTTGTAATATCCTTCATATGAAGTGAATTTTGGTTTATCATCAATTTGACAATGGATAAATTTGCAAAACGTAGGCTGGTCAGGGCTTTGCTAGTTTTTTAGAGAACTTTATACGCTTTATGGTTGAAATCTTGCAATTCTGTTCTAACAACTGATTTACGTCATTTATAGAGCTTTTACTCTTTTGTATTCATAGATTACTTTTAACGTATTCACTTAATGAATATTCATAAATTTACTAGATAATTATAAAACCTTTCTGAACGTACAAACTAACTCAGACAGCAAGATATTGCAACATGAGCGCTTTCTTAATCCGTTAGTTTTCAATACCATGATGTTGCTGGGAGAAAAGTGCTGGGATCTCTACTTTGCCTTCCACATTAGGGCGGTAAAGCTTGGTTCAGAGTTGTTTATAGGAGTGCGTGTTAAAATGGAATTATATTATTTTTATTACTTTGTGTTGATACTAATTTTTTATTATTTAATAATTGTCATAATTATATATTTTTTCTTATTTTCTATTTGATTTAATTTCTTTTTTATTATTTTCTTCCGTATATATAGTATGAATCACTATGCTACTAACTCCAAGGGCTCAGGTTCGAATCCGTCTGTGGTAGATAATTATTTTCTGTTACACTTTAGCCTTGAGTCAACCCTGTGGGCGTTGAGCCTTCTCGGTGTACACCCAGCATCATAAAGTGGGTAGACTCCAAAATATGGCGATGAGGGTGATCTTGAAAAAAATCCCCTCATTGTTCTTAAAAATTATTGTATACAATATATATATATATATATATATATGAACACATAGAGCTCTAAAACACATCGCTCTTGGTAGAGACAGCTTGTATTAATGTTTTCCAATAAATAAAGTTCATATAAAAAAACAAAAAAAAACAATAGTCTATAATCGAAATAAAGTACACAGTAATTACTCTGTGGTCTTACATTAATTAGTTCCAAGAACCTTATAACCTTCAAAGTTTCATTAGAATCTTTCTAACCATACAATTCCTCTAGTTTGATCAGCTCACGGGTTCATTCATCCATTTTTACTACTATACTGGTAAGGTTAGTCCCATAAAATATTATAAAGTCTAAATAAATTAAATTAAATTAATATTTGTATTCTGACTTCCCATTTCTATGCCGTTTCCGTATTTTATTTTAAGGTGTGTACTATTTTATGTTCACGGAACGTTACTGACATGGAATGGAAACGGACCGTTCAGTGTGAATGGTGCTTAACCCTTCTGGAGGGTTTTAACTGTAGTGGCTCGGAGACTTTTTGTTCATATGACCATTTCAGTCCTTGCAGTGGGCCCTTCAGCCTTAAGTATCCCAAATGGTTTGTCCTTCATAACTTGAGGGAGGCTCCAGACTCGAATAATACTATTTACTATATCAATATTATTATCACTGCCATTAATTGAAGCTGATTTTAAATTAAATAAAACAGTTTCAACAATGAAATTGAATAAATATATTAGATGATTAGATATTAGATATTTCTGAATTTTTTTTTTTACTCTCAAAAATAAATTTTTTCAAGTGGAGAAGATTGAGTTTAGCAGAATCTCTTCCTAAAAATCCCTGATGAAGACCTGAAAATCAGGTCGAAACGTCGGCCCGAATAAATAATTTTTTGTTTATTTGTGTTTTTTTGTTGATCGCACCCCTTTACTATCTTCTCCACTTATTAATCTACGGTCAACTATCTATACCTCATTAATATTTTTTCAATTAATAAGCAAATATTCTTTAATTCTAATCTCGCAACTTATTTATTTTTCTGCGAAGTTTCGTCCATCCATAAATCCAGAATCATTATCCAGAAAACACCTTAGATGTGTATATTATTTATTTACAACCCATTCCAGTATACGTTTTATTTGTATTGTATGTATGTACGTAACATACCTTTTAATATAACAGGCTAATAACCCAAGTCACGAATCTTCAAAAATATATCAATCCATTAAACACGCAATATTTTTCAATAATTTTCTAAAATAGATATCTACTTACAAATATTTATATTCCTATAGCATCAATATTAAATTCTTAACAACTTTTTTATTTAATCAAATACACATTTTTAAATTATTATTTTGATGAATGTAGATTCAGTTTTTTATTTATACTAATATATAAAAAAAAAGTTTTTAAATTATATTATTTTTTAAATAAAAAAATATTAATTAAATTAATTCAAGTAAATGATAAAATATATTAAGCATTGTAATCTGTTGATAACAAAGTCCTAACTTGGAGATGCTAGGTTTTGATAATATGTATTGTGTATGTAAGAAAATTGTTGAAAATGGATTTTTATATAACATGGATAGATCAATGACAAGGTATGATACTAGAAATACAGTGTTATGTATTGAGTAAATTGTATTCAATTAATTTGTATATTTTAAGTTTCACCTTAATAACGGCCTGAGGACCGAAAAATAATAACTTGGATTTTTTATTATAAAGTGGTTTGTAATGATAGTTTTTTGAATAAAAAATTAATTCCTCTTCTTGTTTGTTTATTAAAAGATTTTCTGTCCTAATCAAATTTTTTAGTTTTTTCACCAATATTTGAGTTATTGGTCTGGCTCTTTATAAACTAATATGATAAACTTTTATAAATGAATTATTTTTTACTTCTATTCTAGTAATGATTTGTAAAACGAAAAAAAATAGCTGTCTAACTAAATGATTTTGGTGTAGGGAGTTTGAAGTTGTTGCTGTAAAACATATATTTACGTCAATTATCTTGACAAGTCTGTATTTACTTTATTTGCTTATGTATAAAACTAACTATATTAGATCTCTTGCATTGATTTTAAGAATTACCGCCTGGAACGTCATTTTATCCAGTAATCTACGGAACCTTCCACTGTATAAATTCCACTGAGCCTTTATGGCTGCTTCATGATGAGGTATGACTTAAACGATCCTTAGGAATTTATTACATGCCAGTATAAACCCTGGAGGAAGATATGCATGTGGGACTTATAAAATGAAAGAATTTCAATGACCTGCTTAGTATGTTTAGTATTTATGAAATAAGATTATTTAAGTAAGATACTATGTTGTGTCTTAAATTTAGAATTAAAAAAAAAAAAATTTCTAGTTCTCATTTTATACAAAATAGATTTTTGGGCATTAAATAATAGGGCTTATAGTTATGGTTCAGTTTAGTTATGGGTACTAGATTGTAGTGCTTATAGTTATGGTTTAGTTTAGTTATAGGCACTAAATTGTAGTGCTTATAGTTATGGTTTAGTTTAGTTATGGGCACTAAGTTGTAGTGCTTATAGTTATGGGCACTAAGTTATAGTGCTCATAGTTATTGTTTATCGTCTTACAATATTTTTTCCATTTTTAGTTTTGCTTAGCTTCATATATACAGAATATATGATGGGTATTCATGATGATTTGTTAAATGTAAAATGTTTTACCATGTTAAATGTTATGAGTATAAGATTGTAAACAGCCCTATTTAAAGTCATGTTAAATGCATAAGAGCTCCTTGCGGATTTTCTGAACAACTTGTTTTTAAACCTTTCCTCCCGAAATTTCTCGTTATTGTTTACTTTTAAGTTTTGATTAAAGTAATTTATTACAACATGCCTAAAGTGAGTTAAAAGTAGAATTTCTGTGTTTAATTTGAGTGTCTTGTTGATCTTCTAACTTGTGAGGAAGAGAATAAAAATTGCGTTACGTATACTATTGTTATCCATTGCTTTATTAGTTATAATAACATCTATAACAGTACTTGAAAAACAAAACAAAAAAAAAACACAAACTACGAGTAAGTAACCTAATACAACAAACCAAATGATGAGCTCAGATGGTCTGTTGCGTGACGTCATTCTCCATTTAACAAACCATTTCGTTATAACATGGCAACAGAAGGAAATACTTCTCCATTTAGCATGTGTTTTCCATTTAACACGCTTTATTATGTTAAAGGGGTTATGTTAAAGGGGTATTCATGATCTATAGACCCCTATAGTATGAAAAAGTATTGCTATCATGCTAAATCTCGAATTCGAGTTTTCTACGGAAATACACGTTTTGAGGTCCCTGAAACCAAATAACCAAGTCTCATGTTTGAACAGCTTAGTTCAAAAAACGATAAGTCGTGCGAAACTGAAATGATATAATTGAGGCGGATGTATGCTTTAGATCTGATTGCAACGTTTTCAATAAAATTGACCGACTGGAAGTCCCACTCCATAGAATGAATTTTTCACATTTTTTTTTTCGATTTTCTCAAAAATGATTTTGATTTAACTTGGCATGTCAATGTACGATTAAATTGTATTTGATATCAACTAAGTCTTATCCACAATGAAACGTTCTGAAAGGGCTTAAATGATGATTTAATATATATATTCTTCTAAAGTACATTTAATTTTGTTTATTGGAGAAAAATAACGAGCTATCAATGTATGAATACAAAATATTAAAGAATTTTATGAATACCTAAAGAAGATAAAATTTTAAAAAAGAGGCGTCCGATTCGAATGAAAAAAGTCGAGTTCCTCCGATTTTTCCCGGTTGCATTATTGCTTCGTTATGTTTTATATAATTTTTAGTAAGATAAGTTTACAAATACAACTATATCCGTACTAGTTACTTCAACTGACAGAATACTGAAGGATTTGAATTTTATCCAAAGATGGCCCCTAATTACATATGGTGTTTATGGTAATTCCGTTATTTTACATATTTGTGGGCATGGATCCTTGTTCCGGAAACATTCCGTGGGCTCAGGGTTTTCGGGGTCAGTTTATAGATGGTATAAGCATGGGGTTGTATCGTTCCTGCAGGACATGGAGTGTTACTTAAGGAATAATAATATAGCATTAGTTCATAGTTTGCAAAGTTGTTTATAGGTTCCTTTTTACAGAATGTGGTTCAAAAGTCATTGGCATAGTGAAAAAGAATTATTGTTCCAAGTCTATCCTCTCAGTATTTGTATAATGATTTTCATTCTCCATTATTTGATGGCACATGACAATTAGTGATACATTTGTTTTGGAATATGCTGTATAGCAGAAATCGTGCTTCTTATGTGGCACTATAACTCGTGTAGAATCAGAGTCTGCCTCCGTAACTTAAACTGTGATTCGTTATGGTACATACTATGATAACCATTCAATGGTCCAAAACATAAAAAAAATTGTAGTTTTGAAGAACTATTACACCGAAGTAATTGTGTACAAAGTAATTGCAATTTTAACTACATGTAATTTAACTCATTTGTGAGTTACGTTTATTTGAACATATTTCCTATGATAAGAAATTCTAAAAGGTAAAATCAATCAATACGCAAGCGCGCGATTTACATATTTTGGAGCCGTTGTAAAACAGATTTCTTCTGTTTTGGTGTTAAGTATTTGTAATCACTATTACAATTACATATAATTAATTATATAATAATTACTTAGAATTGTAGGAAAAAATTACTATTACATAAGAATTACTTTGGCTAATGTATGTCAGCTTGAAATTGTAATTGTGGTCCAATAATATTTGTAATTGTAATTCTACTTCTGCAATTCCAAATTATAGTAATTGAAAAGTATTTGTAATCAGTTTTTGCATAAAGTATTTTAAATACGATCAAATTTAAAAAAAAAAAGTTTCAATATGAACATTATTAGCAAACATCCGGTGTATTGAAATTTTTATCCTTGTTTTAGAAACATTTTTCTCAGTTTTCCAAAGGATCATGAAACATGTTTACTTTTGATTTACTGATTTTCGAATAGGTGGAAGTATACTCATCTTCGGGAACATTCCAAAAGCTCTTTTTGAAGGATAATTAATTTTTTTAGTAATATAAAATAATAAATAAAAATGAAATTTCATCGTACAAATATAAGTGAATATTGCCATATAAATATAGGGATTTTTTATTTGTATTATTGTTAGCCGGCAGTGGTAAAGATTCCCCTCAAATACTTTTTTTATATTTCATCTCCTTGAGAGATTGTAACATCAACGTACGACGATTGATAGTTTTCCAGTTATATATTAACTAATTTTAGAATGTAGCTCAAAACAATAAATTTTTCAAAAGACTTACTGGCTATTTGTAAATTTGTTCAAGAAGATAACAAATTCCCTATATTTGGGATAAGGGAAAAGCTTGAGGAAAAACAAGTTGATTTAATAACGAACTCGCTATTTTCAAAAATTAGTGCTTATTTATTACTTATGGATGTATTACATTTATTTTATAGTATTAATAAAACTCAACTTTTTCCTGGAGATGTGTGATGTGTCTCAGAAAGCCTCGGTTTAAATTCAAAATTTGAGTCATTTAAAATCCATTATAATTCAACTTGCAATTCCCGTGGTTTTCATTTAAATTTTCTTAATCAGATTACTTTGTGGGAACCAGAAAATAAGTCGGCTAAGAGAGGAGCGTTTCGAAATTGGGTTAAGAAAACCAATTTCTGCAGATTACCCCGCTTCAATTTCAGCTACACCTTTCAAATCGGATTGGGTGGATAGCGTTCGTTTGCAAAATTCATTTTTATTATTTTCTAATTTATTAGAAGAAGAAAAAAAATAGAACCTACCTATAAAATACTTTTATTAGACTGATCTAGTCATCTTCAATTATGGATTTTATTTTATTTTTTAAATATAAATTATTTAAATTATTCCAAATTACTAAGGAATTCTTATTTTATAATAATAAAAAAAAGAGTACAACATGTACAAAAACGTACAATTTAAATTTTATATCATAATTTTTTTAAATTAAAATTAATTGGTGAGGGAGTGATACCTGACAATTCATTTTTTTTTTTAAACTGCATTATTGGTATGAAAGTATTCAGAATGGAAAATCTGTTCTTCAGAGACTGTAGGGTAAAAAATATATGCAATAAATATAATTTAATATTTTTTACATTCTCATCTCCTGAAAGAATACTGCTTTTCATCTGGACCCATTGATACCAATAACTCAATTTTAAAAAAGTGTGACTTGTCTATTTTCTTCCTCATTATTTAAAAAGTATTTTATTGTTCTATTACTATCAAACACTTAATTTATCGTATGGTCTAAAGAATGCATTTTTAATAATTAATAATTTGTTGAATTAGTCAACTCTCTGTTTTCAGTCTCTTTTTTTTTTAATCGTAGAACTTCAGTGAAGAGTTTTTTTTTTTTAATTTGACAAAATATAAACAATAAAACCTATTTTTCGTTATTTTTGTATTTATTAATAATTATCAAAAAATAATAACCCATAGATTGAATGAACTTATTTCATATTAGTTTGAAGATCATTAAAAAGTGAGTCTAGTTATTAATTAGAGTTTAGTGCTCTTTCGTATTATATTTGGGGCAGAAAAACTGACTATCTTCTGGGCTACTGCAAGCTGTTATAATCTTTAAGTAAAATGGGAAGGTTAAAATTTAATCCATTGGTCCATCAAAGTCAATGGAAGGATGTACACGATTCCGTGAGCTTGAAAAATAAACTAATTGTACTAAACTTTAATATAATTGATTAGACTAAGAATTTCTTGAGAAATTGATGAGATTAATAATTGAATAGTTTTCTGTCAAATGTTAATGTATCCACTTCTCTTAAGTAAAGTTTTTTTTACAAATAAACATTCTATAGCTAAAACGTATTCTCCTATGTTTTATTTTTTTATTAGTTAGTTTCCTGATTGGTTTTATTTTCTTTTGATGTCAATTATTAGTGCTTCCAGAATTTCGAAATGAAACTTAGTACTGTAGATCTTGTAAAATATCACAAATTGGATTTTCTATGAGAAGCCTTCGTTCAAAATATCTCTTTCTTGTGGTAATTCCAAAGTTAAGTGCACTGAGGATAAGTTGAAGCAGATATCACTCTCTAAATGTTCGTCATAAGTCGTATCTACTAAGTTTTATCTCGAAATTCTTAAAACTTTCCAAAAAAAAACAGTGTCAGTCGTGTCACGAAAACAGCCTGTATAAGCTAGTAACAATAAACTTGTCTCGTACAAAAGTTTAACCAAGACAGGCTTATTTACTATAAACTGTTTCATGACCAATTACTGTCAAAATACTCACGGAGTTGTATAGGATGTGTCGAGAACTCCCTAGCTAGGGAAACGCGAAGAAAGCTGAAAAAGAACTGATTAAGAGTATTCTCGTGTCCTCTCAGAACTGGCGCTTGTCACGGAATTTGACAATGTAACTGCTTTACACATGCTATCTTATTTTCGTCCTTATTCAAGATTATATATATATATATATATATATTGGGGTCTAACCCAGAGGGTCAGACAATAATACAATTTTATTGTATGCCCTACTATGATAAAATCAGTTGTTGTTTTTTAGAACAAACACTCTCTTCAAATAATGGCCACAAAACTGCAAGTACATAATAGTAATAATAATCTTTATATATTCTGTGATTGATCCCTTTAGAATAATTTACAGGCGTCAAAATTAGGCTTTAGAGCTTTAGAGAAAATTACAAAATAGAGATAAAATTCTATACAATAAAATAATACAGTGAATCCAAAAATATATAATTAAACAACCATAGTTAACAGAATATATAAAATGATAAAATAAATAAAATGAAACCACTTTTCATATCATAAAACATAAGATGACTTCTGATAGTAAATAAAAGGAGAAAAAAAATTATAAAAAATCAAATACAATTAAACTAAAAAGTAATAAATAAACAGATTTCTGCTAATGTACATATTTACAATTATAAACGAAGATCTAAGACATAAAATACAGAAAATATATAAAGCTTTTTTGAAACTTTCAATTGTTATTCTCGAAGGTACGGTAAAGGTAGTCGAAGATACGGGACTTAAAGATTGGAAGGTTGTTAGAACTACGAATAAAGGAGGGAATAGAATTCCAATAGGAAGAGGAACGGATGAGGAAAGATCTACCAATGGCTAGTTCGATGGGCAGTTACATGTAAGTCTGAGGGGGTATAGCGGGAATGCACTGAGGACTTAAATTTAAGGATATCTGAGATGTACTATGGATGGCAGGAGTGGATAACTTGATAGAGAAAGGAAGCAAGGAAATATTTACGACGGAAGGAGGGGTAAAGCCACTTCAACTCTTCATAAAATTGGTTGACAGAGGCGTCCCTGGGGATCCCAAAGATGAATTGTACAAAGCAATTATTTAACCGTTTTAATTTTACTTCGAGATCCCCAGAGACACCCCCGTAAACCACACAGCAATAATCAAAGTGGGGGAATATTAAGGAAGTAACCAGGACCCTGCGGGTTTCAAAAGGAAATAGGTGACGAAGATAATTTAAACGCTTCAGGGTGGAAAAGGTACGACGGGAAATAACTATGCAAATGCATAGTGCAATTTCTGACTAATAAATATTACAATCAAAATATGGTTTAGTAAAAACATTACTAACAATTCTCAACTGCTGTGTACTTAATTATGATCCTACCACCTTCAGGTTTAGGTAAGAACTGAAACGGTTTTAAAACTAAGGTTAAGTTTATTTAGGGTTTCCCACGTATAACGCTTTTTTTTGCTTTGTTTTTCTCAGCTGATATTCTGTTATTTATATTTTATGTTTCTATTCAATGTTGTTAATTGTTTCTTGTGTATTTATTAGGTTAGAATAACATTTTGTACATCCGATTTTTTATTGATGGCGGCTCGATTCTTATGTTTTTCTATTGTGATCATTTCTTTTAAATTTCGTTTAAAGTTTTTTTTTTCCGATGTATTATTTTTGGTGCATCAAATTTAAATTTAAGTCTTGTTTGTCTAAAATGTGTACTGAGAGCTGTTTTGTCAGGTTTTTTTGGGGTTGTTTGTTATAGAGTTACAACTATATTTGTGTTGATACGCCCTTCTTTTTAAATACTGTTCTGAAGTTCCAAAATAGGATTTCCCACAGTTTTTACAGGAAATTTCATACACTACATTGGATTGTAGTTCTACTTTGTCTTTATATTCATATTTATTTTATATTTTATATTCATTTATATTTATATTCATATCATCTATTTTGTCTTTATATTCATAAGTCCATTTACAAATGTTCACCCCCTCAGTTTATGAATCTATTTTTTATTATTCATAAACTATGAATAATAAAAAATAGCTTGCTAGAATATTTGACAATTTTGAATTTTATCTTTTCAACACTGAAAATGCGATATTCCTCTATAGAACTTGGATTCGATTTCCTGAATATACCACTTACAATCCTTGATTTTTTTTCCAAGTCCATATAGTGTAACAGAAACATGTCGATATATTATAATAAAGAAAATAATGATGTGGAAATAATACAGTCGGCCGTGTCCAATAGCAATGCGGAAGGACAAGCCGGCCTGGCGGAAGTATTCCTTTCACCGACCTCCAGATAGGAAGAAGATGGCCGCTATTTAGAATGCTGTCTGTTAACTCATTCTCTTCCTTTCAATTTCTTTAGGCTTCTGTCCAATTTTCCTTTTCAGCGACTAATACAGGTCATACTCGGATCTTACATTCTTAGTTATACCACTCGTAACTAAAACTGTCTTCATAAAATTAGGTAATTTTAGGTTGTTTATATGTACTGAATACATCGAACTCCTGAACTTCTATACCTTTTTCTGTATAGAAATAACATACATAAGGCCTTTTGTAATTTTGATTACAAAATCTTTATAATATTTAGTGGTTTATGGTTGTACCAATGCCATAAAAAACTGAAATTATTTCCCTGATCCTATTCATGTAAGTCCTTATTGTTAATAATTCTTCCCAGAGTTTCATATATTCCTATGCTCATCTACGTTTCGGGGCTTCCCCCATCTTCAAATTATTACATCTTATTAAAAGTTACATAGTTCAAATTATACCAGTAAAATACTTCGTCATAATTACCTTCATATCTAATGTACCCCACCTCTTTTTCATTCAAAGTGTGCAAATAAAATAAATAAATAAGTGGTGTACATCCTAAGTCAAGTGAATTTTTAGTATTTTTACTGGTATAATTTGGACTTTGTAACCACTAATAAGTTGTAATATCTTGAAGATGGGGCAAGCCCCGAAACATAGATGAGTTAAGGAATATATGAAAGTGGGAAAGATTTTTTAACAATGAGCACTTACAATATTATCCTTCCAATTATAATATATATATATATATTTCATTTAATTTTTTTTTCTGGCCCAATCGGTGTTAGTAGTGGTTAATTTTTTTTCCAAACAGAAAGATTTGGCTTTTTATATAACAAATAGAATTAAAATAATAATAATAATTTCTAGAAACGCATATAAGATCAGCATCATAATTGATGAAAACCTTCAATTATTTCCCTATTTTTTAAAATATGTTTTTCAGTTATATTAGGCATTTAAAAATCTTAGATTCCGTGATTACAACTAGCTTGAATTTAAAAATATTTCGACATAATTTGATTACTTATTTACATATATACATTAATGTTTTTATATTTTAAAATTAAACTTGTCATCTCTTACCTGATTTTTAGATTAAATTTTAAATTTCAGATCAGGACTAAGGTTCAATATAAGTTGTAGGTACTGAGAAAATTATATATTTAAATTTTTGGACTGGTCAAAATTATTGTGATCATTAAAATTTCCTCTAATCTGAGAATCACCAGTACACGAACCATTGAGAGCAAAAGTGGTGTAAAAGTGGTGTTCTCATCAAAATTAACTTTTATTAAAAATTAGAAGATTAAATTCAAATCATTTTAAATATTGGGATTTGTTTGTGATTAACTACTTTTAACGCAGAAAGTTGATATTCATTACCAAAAGCTGAATAAAAAACGAAAATAAACCACTAAAAGTATAATTTTAATTTACTATCACAAATATGACATTGAATAGATAAAAATAAAATAAATAAATAGCATGTCTTGGTGACTTATGAAGATTTACGCCAATAACAAAAACCTGTTTTGACTTACGCCACTTTTGTACTCAACGTGTCATATAGTTCGTTTAACGTTTTGACTAAGAACGTTTTTTTATTACTAAAATAGCTTGTAATTTGAGTATACGACAATTAAGGAGGGTGAGTCCTTGACATAGACCAACGTTTTTATTTTTTTTATGAAGATAATAAATTTTGCCCCGTCAGCTGACCTTCCGACATCATCAACATCAACACCCGCTGACGAGGCCTCGTTAGCCGATTCCTGAACGAGGAGTCCCGTTACACAGGCGCTCTCCAAACCGCTTTGTGCCAGGTTTGTTGGCCTCAAGATTCTCCGTTCAACAGCCTTCCGTTATTTCTGTTTGTTATTTAATTCTAATACTCAGCTTGTATTGTTAGCGAAAACACCGACAGCAATAACGCGGTCATTAAAATTGGGTAGGAGCGGAGTGCTTGTTAGGGGTTTAGGCTATTCAGAGTATTCTCATCGTCTTGAAGATCCCTGGAAAAAAAAAAATTAAGACTTTATTTAAATATCAGAATAAATTTCGAAAATTAATTTTTTTTTTTAATTTTTAAAACTTCTATCACTTCACCCCCTGAAAGATCTTTCATATTCATTCAATGGAGGATATCGGACAGGGGTCACGTTTAATCTTCGATTTTTTCCTGAATGCTTCCTTTGTAGAGGACTGAGTGCTTACTCCGTATGGATCACTCCTGCTGTCCATATGAATTATTTCAACAATAATTGCTACCACAATTCTAGTCATTAATTTACTTATCAGTCATTATTCAACCTTTATTCAGTTTCTTAAAAACTGGACTTATAACATGGGGACAAGATTAACACTAATCAAAATGGTAGAGTTTAAAAAAGACTCTTATTTCAGAAATGAATACCCTTTCCTACTGTTCTTTACAGATTCGAAACATGTCCTCTTAATCTAAGGTAAGAATGGCGCCTTAAGGTTTTTGAAAATAAAGTATTGCATAAAATATTCGTACCGAAAAACCGTTAACCGGAGACTTAAGAAGGCTACGCAACACCAGATTAAAGTATAATAAAATTCAAGCTATAGAATTGCGATGAAAATAATGGACTTGTAAACTTGTAGAGCTTAGTAACGAACGGATCCCTAAAATGTTAATAAACACTGAACCGACAGGTAGACTGAAGCGTAGGTGGGAGGATTGCGTCAAGATTAATCTGGTAGGTTAAGGTTTGAACGGACGGAGGAATGTAGACAGCAATTCTACGTATAAGCTTTTATAATTATTATACTCTATTCATTCATTTTTTAAGTTTGTAAACTTAATTTATTTTATCATACAGGTATTATTTGTTTATTATTTTCCCAACTGGTTAAAAATATTTTATAAACTTTAAGGTACTAACCTAATGTATTTGGAAATAATATAAAAAGCGTACAACTGATCAAATTGTGAATAAAGATAAATCGTTAAAAGGGAAAAAACGAGTACTATTGTTTTCTTAGTCGAAAACGTATTGTCTCATTATGTACGCAACAGTTGCCGAATACTGTTTGAAATAAAAAATATTTGCTCACACATTACACCTTCATTATAACAAACAAGCCCAAAAACTACTTTTATTACTTCATAAATATAATATATTCTCGAATATTTTTACAGTGAAATTAGTTTTTGTTTATTGCGCAAGTTTACCGCTTATCTTTCGTTTTATTTTGTTAAATCATTTCAAAATGAGTCAGAAAAAAATATTTAAATTATATAGATAAGTTATTTTTATTATCGATATTTATGATTGCAGTGAGTCACAGCTCCTTATATGAAGGAGACGTCCTGACATTCCTTTCTTTTTTATCAAAGAAAAAGTGTTTATTTAAAAATATTTCTGCCTCTTATTCGCAAGATAATAATTTTAAAAAATATATAAAAATTAAATAGAAAGTTAATTTTTTAAAATGAATATAAATAATTACCTTAAATCCCAATCCAATCCAGAACTCCAGGGATCCTTGCGCGTCATGGCGTTCCAGCCAATGGAGGCTTTATAGCTCCTTTTTTCAATGTTCGACTAAACAACAAAACAAAATTATAATGCGGGCGTTTTTGTCGATCAAACCGACTCATAATTTTATTTGTTTACTTTTTCTTTAGGTATTAGATAAACTACTTTATAAAATTTGTATCCATATATAAGTTACGGACTGTCAGCTGACAGGTCCATATCAGCTGATCGAGAACA
>NW_027116513.1:533465-577462 GCF_000696795.3 Halyomorpha halys | reverse complement strand
CGCTGTTACATACAAGTGCTGAGTTTGAAAATCACTGTAAATATTTTATATCATCAATTTATCAATTTTTTTTTGTTATTATAAATTATGACAAATACCAAAATGTTTTACGCTACGATAAAATCATTCACAACAACTTAATAAAAACAAGCAAGCAAATAGGAAAATAGTTTCTTAGAAAAATGTACCGAAATATAAAAAAAAAAAAGTTTACTTTTCAGAACACACGAAGGGTTAAATTTACGTTATAAACGATTATAAATTTTGTTTCTGTCAAGAATACAAAAGTTTAAGAAAAGATAAAAAACCTATAATGCAATCTAAAATGATCCGATCCGGTGTCTCGATTTTTCTACTTTGAATCAGATGTTACTATTATCATTTTTTTGCCCTTATTCATAAACTTCTTTAACATTTTAAATCTTTTACGATGTATTTAGGTAAATGAAAGTATTAATATATATTTCTACTAAAACAGTCGCATTTAACTCAATAAAATATGAATATAATATAAGTTTTGAATGATGAAGTTATTTATTTATATTTATGACACAATTACTATAATATTAAAGCTTTTAATTTATTTTATATTGTGTGCCATTCGGGTCAGTGTAAATTCCTAATTTCAATTTGTACAGTAATTAACGGAATGGTTATTGGTGCATTAAATAGACCGGCTGGATCTCACCTAACCTTAATCTCACCGTAATGAGAGAGGGATATAATTTGTCTGTTCAAACTGATAATTAAAAATAACTTATTTGGTCCAGATAATTATTTTGAGGATTCAATAGTCAATTTTAATTATTAATTAACAAATTTCCTATATATTGTTTTAATTTAGTTGTCAGGTATTATACTCGTTATGACTTCTTAATAATATATTCTTTCTTTTTATATCCTCGAAACTGAGGTGTTACTGCCTATAGGAGATTATAAATTTATTTTAATTTATATTGTCTCTAATAAATTATTTATTATAATGTGTAATCATTGTGTCTAATTTAAATGTACTATGTATCAGTCTGCCACAATTTTCTCAGAAAATTTTTTTGTAACTGACCACCGCAATAGTGATTCGTGTTTCTCGAAATAAGCCGGTAGGATCAAATGACGATTAAATTGGAATAAATATTTACGTCATGGAAATTCCAAAGGACTCACCCCGAAGATATTTCCAGCGAAACTGGACCCTTGCCTTTGGTGTGTTGGCTTTGTATCAAAGTATTGCATAAGCCTTTAAAAATTTGTCTTAATTGTATTATTTAAGCCGAGTTGGAATTTCATGTAAATATTTATTAGTATGATTTTTTTTTTATTACTTCAATTAAGTTATTAATGGAATTCTTTTATAACATTTAGTGACGTACCCTCCCTAAATAGTTGCCATTTTAATCTTGCAGGTTAATTATTTATTTATTTATGCTTCATAAATGAATAGATCTTGTTTTATATTTTTTATTTCATTTCACTTTAGTCTAATTAATGTTAAAGCTGCAGTGAATAACATTAGAACATAATTATAAAACTAAGATCATTAAATAAATAAATTAAAGATAGGACACTGTGCTGAGCACATTTACAGAGCTCGTTCAACTTTTAACGAAAAATAAAAAATAAATAAAATAATTCATTCACTTTAGTTGTTAAATCAATTTGTAAACTATAACAGGAACACAAAAAAGAAAAAAAAATAGTTATCATTTAGTTAACAGAAAGTTAAAAACATATATGATAAAAATCAATATGATAAAATAATTCGATATAATCGAGTACAACTGGGCCGTCCGTAGCTCAGTTGGTTAGGCCTATCGTTCTGAGATCTGCGGGCGGCGCCGGTTCGAATCCGGCCTGGGGGGTTGACTTTTTTCATTAAGTGGCGGTCCCACAAAATAAAAAATTTGGCCTATCTGAAAAATATATCAGGAACTCAAGAAAAAAGTTAGTTATCGGAGCATTAAAATCATATACAATATAATCAAATATTCGATATAATAAATATGTAAAGTACAATAAAAATTATAAATAAATTAGATATAGATAAAGTACTCAGTAATTATTGTAAAATATAACAGGAGCATAAGAAAGTTATCAGAACATTAAAATCATATATAATAAAAATTAATATAATTAAATACTATACTGTAAATTTGTAAAATACAATAGGAACCCAAGAAAAAAAGAGTTAGCTGTCATGATATTAAAACTATAATAAATAAAATAAAATCAATTTGTAAATTTAACAGTAACACAAAAAAAGAAGAAAAAAATGTTACATATAGGAACTTGAAACACCATTTTTCATAAGTACAATAATTTTTTTAAAGATTATTATTAGAATATTGATATTATAAAATAAATATTATTATTTTATGAAATTTTTATTTTGATATTTTTTCAAATGTAAAATGAATTCTTGTTCTGAGCAATATGTTATACAAAAATAATTTTAAATATATCAAGCAGATATATATTTAAAAATATATAATTCTCCCTCTGTTATCATTTGAAATCTTTTAAATATAAGATAAGATGTTTGGTTAGTTAAATAAATAACGTACAACGCATCATTATAGAAAAATCTCGTTTTAACCAACACTTTTTAGTATACCTCTGTTTTCTTCTGACTTCGAATATTCTTTCGATGTCTTTTGTTTCCGTGCTTGCAAGGCATCTTAGGCTATATCCTACAGTAGTTTTCATGTATGATTATAGTTTATTATTCATTTAATTTTTTTTTTCCCTTAGAGGTGTTCTAATTGAATACTATCGTGTTTCTCTTAAAGCAATCACACTTATATCAGAGGGAAAATAAGCTTGTTGAATCTTAATCATAGAATTTTTTTTTTTACCTCATGCCATTGCTTGTTACTTTTTAACGTCCTTGGGAACCCGCATTCCCCGCGAACGCTACGGAATGGTCCAAATTTGAATTTCAAATGGCGGTGTGTTTGGGTTCCGGTTCGCGTGGGCAAATGCCCTGTGGCTCGGCATACCCCCAGGGGACCAGCTCGAATCTCAACGAGGTTTTCAATTAAATCGGTTAGCAGGTCATAGCAGGCGCTAGTACGTGGAGATATTTGTTCTATACTACGGCCATTGTTAACAGGACAGCAAGACTGACTCAATGAAGGAGCTTGTTATTCTATGACTTCAAGAAAGAACAGTTAGTATGTCATTTTGGACTGAGAATCCTGTTCATTTTATTACAAAAATTTTCAGGAAGTACTCAAAAATAAAAATTATTTATATCCTGAAAGTTTTGTGGGAAGTGCAGAGAATTAAGTGTAGCAGCCATATTGGTAACGCTGCACAACTCTTACCTAAGGTGTTATGTTACGTGGTTTCGTGTCTGCAACGTTTCTATAATGCACCGCGTAGTCCTTGTCAAAGCTCTTGTACGAAGTATTAGTTAATCTGTTGTATGTATTGGTACTTCTTTTAAATTTAGGGTAATTTTAGTCTTTTCACAGAAAATTATAGTTTTTTTGGCTCTGTATCGAAGTAGGGTATCGTTACATTAGGGCATCTCTAGTGGCCTCCTTTAAATCTAATGAGCAGAAATTCCTATTGTTTTTTTAAGTGGAACAATACAGTAAATATAAAAGTGAATTTCAGCTAAACTTTGCTTTTTATTTTATTTCTGGTGTTTCACATCTCTACATTTTGTCAGAGCTTTGAAAATTTATATGCGAATAGTGTTGGCATTTAGGAGTTCCTCTCACTGCCTTTTTTTTTTCTTTTTTCTCTTTGTTTTTTAGCATTAGTGAAACAAATCACACTTTATTGTAAAATGGTGAGGGAGGAAAGAGAATACACTCTTATTGAGTAACTCGGCTGTCTTTTATTGATGATTATTATTATTGATTATTAATGATTTAAAATAAAATAATGCATATTTATTACATTATTTTTTACTTTAATTATTTCTTGGTATAGCTCATTTATAAGTTTTTTTGTTGAAACTTATTTTATTTATTGATAGATATTACAATCTACCACAGTATTGCGAAAAAAATGATAGTGATAATTGAGCACGTACAAAACAAAATCATAATTTTTTTTCAATAATTTGTTATTTTTAAAACAAAACTTCTATTAAATAAAAGATCATTTATAATGAGATAATATTATAATTATAATTATAATAAAATATAATGAGTCTACGGGCACATGATGAGAATGGACCAAAGGAGACTAAACTAGAAACTCTTTGACAGAATCCGGGAATACAAGAGCGTACGTAGGGGAGGATATGTGAAGCAAATGAGAGAGGAAACAAAAAAATTGAAATAAATAAATGTTCTTACAGCTAATAAAGAAAAAAGGGTACTGCGTGGTCAGAAGAGAGGAAGGCAGCAATATAATTCTTTCAAAAATAATCCTTTACTACTAAAAATGACCAAATACTTCTTACGTCGCTTACTAATACTCTAAATAAAATTGCAACTTATTTCAAACATCTAGGAAACTATAATTATAAATTTCGAAGATTTTATTTCATATAAACTAAATTTATGATCGATGATACAATATATCTCGAAGTTTTTCAAATATTCGTAGAAAACAGATTCTACACCAATTTCGTCGTTTATTTAACGTAGGAATATGATCAATTTCGAAGATTTTCATTGACTTAAGACTGATTTTAACATATGACGGTAAATATAACTTGTAATTTTGAAGATTTTATTTTATACAAATTTAATTTCCAATCGAAGATTTTAAATTATTCGTAGAAAAAAAGAATATATAAAATTTCTTTTCGTTAAACTAACACAAATATGACATTCCGAAGATTTGAATAATGTTCAACATATTACTATTCTCCTAATAATATAATGAAGGTAATTTAACACTCTGAAGTTCAGAAAATAATTCATAATAAAATTGATTATACACTCATTTCGTCGTTAGCATAACATCTGAGTATAATAAAACATTTCGAAGATTTTTTCAATAATAAACCTAATTTTTATTCGAAGATAAAACACACAATCGACGTTCATATAAAATTTGCGAAAATCAGATCCTAACTTTTTTCGTCACTTACTTGACAATATGATATGACTCATCTCGAAGATTTTTATAAGTATTCCTAATCGAAGAAAAAACTAAAAAATAAAATTGACGAAGAAAATTAAATAAAACACCTTATACTTTTTCGAAGATTGTTGATATGGATAATAAATAGTCTTTAATCCGTTACTACTAAAAATGACCAAATACTTTTTATGTCGCTTACTAATACTTTAAATAAAATTGCAACTTATTTCAAACATCTAGGAAACTATAATTATAAATTTCGAAGATTTTATTTCATATAAACTAAATTTATGATCGATGATTCAATATATCTCGAAGTTATATGTGTCGCAGAAATGATAAGAAGATACTGAGAGAGAAGAAAAGCAAAAATGAGAAGGGAAAAGTAGTGATATTCGCGTGGTCTTGAAAGGCCGTTCCGTAAAAAAAAAAAATTGTTTTTTTTCATTTATTTTTGGTTATATCTGCTTTTGTTCGCACTCTGGGACGATAAAACTTTTTGTGGGCTCATCCAGTTCTATTAACTAAGTTCTACCCTTTTATTGAGTTGAGAGAAAATCTAGTGGTCCAGCTTGGATGCTGACTACGTCAGCTACATTATTGTGTAACCGTTGAGTACAATGTCCTGGATCCAAGACCCTTCCTGTGTTATAATGAAACTGCCATTTTTTTCTTTTATCAAATGTTTTATCCAAACATTTAATTGACTAGACTTGCTGCTTACCGTCTATGCTTTATTTTTTAAGTAAATAAATTGTAGTAAAATTTAGTTCAATTCAAACAGCTTGATGTTTTCTGTCGCTTCATATAATCAAGGAAATATCAGTAAAAAAAAGTTATAGATCACTCAGTTTCTCGTTATTTGGCCAAATTACTGACAAGAGATTATTAAGTTATACAGAACTTTTTGCATGCTCATTCTTTTAAATACTGAAATACTTTGGTGAAAGTTTAGGAGTGTGAATTTTTTGGTCACAAAAATTTAAGGCCTTGTGAAAAAAAAAACATTCCACATCAGAGAAATACGCAGAAAGATTATATAAATATTATGTTCATTATATAACTAGGTATATTGTTAATAAATCAAAAATATTTTTTGATTTTCATTGGCTCCAATTCCAAATTCAAAGCTGTTCGTACTACCAGATATAACATGGTAAAACATAGTAACTGACAAATGAAAACTTTTGTGATGTTAAAATGTTTGTTAGTTACAATACTTTAAGTTCAAACAATTGTCAGTTACCATGACTCAACATTGACATTATTCTCTTACAAAAGCAAATTTTCTAATGATTCTTTAACATGAAATCAGCCTTTAAAAAGCGGGCGATGCCAAAATCATTCATTAAAAAAAAAACAGTTACCATGATCGAATGCCTCAATTACAGAAACTTTTTTTTTATTGTTTTATTACATATCTTAAAATTAAAAAAAATAAATGTAGCAATTCTGAAATCGCAATATGTTTTTAACTCAGTAAACAACCTTTAAATTGGTATTGCTTGAAAATATATAATACTGTATCACATAAATACACTAACAAGCTTCCCATTTTATTTGTAGTTCCTACTTCCAGTTTTTTTTATTGTTTTCCATTTTCTTTCCCTAAATTTCGAATTAATAATGATGATTTTTACTAATTATTATTTTTCTTTTTTTAGGTATGTTAGAGTACTATTCCTATAGTTTTGAACTTTTCCATTTAAGGTAAGATTTAAATTTTTTTTTCTGCGAGTTAAATTTTAATATTGTCTTGATTTAAACAATTCCTAAATTAGTTGGGCATCATTGATAAATTTAGTAGCATGAGTATATTTTTAAACAATTGCATAATAAAAAAAAATACTTAAAACGTCTAACTACACTTTGAAAATTTAGGAGTAAGTTTCTAGAGGAAAATTTCTTTAAATAAATAAATTTCTCCTTTGTTTGAAATTGTACACTTTTAAACTAATACGAGTTGGGGAAAATGTATAAATGGATATTTCTCTAAAATTTGTTTTGTTGGGAGAGTATATAAACAAATTTGAGAGAATCCCCATTTATGCACTTATTCTAAGTTAATTTATATTAATTGTGTAGTTTTACTGATCAACTGAAATTCGGTACGAGAAGCTTTTCCTCGTAAATGTTGATTACATTTTATATTGATTAATTTAATTTATTTTTTAGATTGGGGAAACTGAAACTAGCTCTTAGTGAACAAATTTGACTTTTTTTTGTGTTATCAACTCCATTACCTCTATGCCAAGAATATTTCATGACCATTTTTTGTTTTATGTTCACTACGGTATAAATAATAACCTGTAATAACCTTGCGAACGATTTATAGATGGCAGTTTTTCCGCGTTCGTAATGTAGTGACAAGAACCGTGGTGCAACCTTTAGTGTTACCGTCCTTGCGGTATTGTAAGCCTGACTGTTAGTGGTTTTCTCGAATGCAACCCTATATTTTATCAGTTTTTTTTAGCTTATTATTAAATTATTTGGATTTGTGAAATGAGCTGTACAAAATTAAAGTATATTGAATTTCCTACAAAAGTGTTTGTTTTTTTTCTAAACTATTTAGTACCTGAGAAAATTGGAAAACATATATGGTTAAGCACTCGAATGCTTCTAAAGTGCTCAACATTATTGTTGACAATACTTGTTGACTGTCCTATTTCCAATATTGCATCCAACAATAGGATAGGTACTTCTGGTTGTAATAAATGAAACATTATTTTCTATACTGGAAGATTATTGATTGACCATCATTATTTTCTATAGGTTTGTAGACAATTTTATGGAACGTATCTTAGCAACGACAGTTCTATATATCTCAAAACCTATATGATTTAGAGAGAAAATATTTAACAACTTTTGTTGTAATAAAAAACTTATCTATATATCTAAAATAGAGTAATTTTTTAAAAATTTGAGCTCTAACATAGCTCTTTAAGTTCAACAATTCTCCAGATATTGTTTTCCATTAACCAAAAGTACTTTATATATGTATATACATGATTGGCCGTATTTTTTCAAATTATGAAGAAGATATTCACAGCAATAGGGTTGTGGTAAAAAAAAAAAAAGAAAGAAAAAATAGTTAACAACAATTAATTGTTGAATTTGCCGACATTTTCATTTGGGAGAATACTTTTGTGAAATACGAAACCTCTTTCATTGTAAATAAACCAATTTTAATGAGAATTTATTATTATTCTTAATTTTATTGAAACATTATTGTCATGCCGTTTTCTTATTTTAACCATCCTTCACAAATTGGAAAAAGACATTCTCGATAATGACTTCACTTTTGTTTTAATTTGCACGCCTATTGATACGTGGGCGTGAAGCTAATGCATATTTCATTAGGTCGTTTATCTTTTATCTCGATGGGACCAAATAGTGGCTTTTAGTATCGATCTGGCTTAATTTAACGTGTTTTAAGGAATCTATAAATTGCTTTTTCGATCTTTTGATAGTCCTTAAGAGGTTTTATTACCGTATCTAATTACGTTTTTGGTTCACTGTCCAACTTGGGTTAGATCATTCCATTTCAAACCATGCAGTAATAAATTAATTATAATAAAAGCCCCTATAGCCTATGAACTTTTCAGCCCAATTGTTATATTTAGGAGCACGTCTATTAGATTGTTCAATAATTATCACTTCAAACTTGGACTCCGTAAATATTTTAAAACAAAAACATTTAAGTTAAAAAAAAAAGAAGATTTATGACAAAATGTGTTCTTAAAACTAGTGACGATTTTTTAAAATAATTCTTATATTATAAACTAATAAGATCTCCATTAAAATTACATTTATATTTATTAGTATCAATGTTATCAATTAATGTTATATTGAATAAATATTATTTTATTTATTTTTTATGTTTCTTTATTATAAGATAGACCTGGTGGGTCTAACATGGTTATCATAGCAATTTTATTTTAAAAATTAGTAATTTGGAGAGTCCATGAGAAAAAAGATTTTAATCACAAAGAAAATTTAAATTTAATGGTCTATTTTTAATTACGTAATCAACTTTTACAATTTCATGGTTATAAAAAAATTTCCTTTAAATCCTTCGATTACTGGCATTCGGTATGATCGTAAAATATTTTTATGAAAACTCAGTAATTGTGTGAAAAACATTATTCGTAATTTATCGTATTAATCGTGATCATTTATTTGTGTTATACATCATTTATTCAATAAGTTTATTGATAATTTATAACACTATATTAATTATAAATAAAAAATTCCTGTAGAGTGTCTAGAACGTTAGAGACAGGAGTTATTATTAATGTGAAATAACTAAAAATGTTAGAATTATGAAGGTATTTCACAAGCCTGGATAGAAAAAAAAATTCGAAAACAGCACAAATATTTGATGTTTTCAAATTCCTAAACGGAAAAACAACTGAAAAAAAAACTGCTTCCATTTTTGGAAAGTAGTATTCTCATTTTATTTTTTTTATTTCCTTATTCCTTATTCGGTTAGAGTTATTACTATCTCTTTAATTTTTCGAGAAGTGCCAAATTATATATTAAAAAAAAAAATTAAATAATAAGGAATATAGGAAGAAGTAGCGAATAAAAAACTAAATAGGCAAAAAGAACGTTCTTGACATTTGGATGTTAAAACTCGAGGCCGTTAGAGCGTTCCGCACTTGGTTGAACACGAGGCACATTTCATTGCCGTCTATGCTCAGTGTCAAAGGTTTTGATAGGTATTCTACGGTTTAGCTCTGGAATTGAAAATCCTATTATAAGAATTATCAACAAAATTCCATATGAAAGGTTGTTTTTTTAAATATTATTATTTGAACATACTATACTGTTCTTCTGTTAAACGCTATATGCCTATTTCACGTTCTTCAGGGATATTCCACTGTACAGATAGAAAGTTTCATTATTTTGGAATAGTCAATGAATAATCAAGGATTTTCGTCAAATATATCGGTAATTATAGAAATTTTACCGGTAAAATATAACCTTAAAAAAAAAAAAAATGAAATTACTAAATAAAAAAGTATTTTATTTTTTTTTTTTTCCGCCAATACTTGGTGTGCCTTTGAATCCATTGATTAATCGTCCAAAATGTTCGAGATCTAACGTTGCTTTAGTCTTTCTGATTATCATCTCGCAAGATTTCGTGATACTATTCATTCTGTTTAGTTGTGTTTTTTTTTGTTTTGTTTTTTTCAATTTATATCTAAAATTAAAATGTTAAAGTATGAATTTCCAGTTCAGACCATTGTTCTGAAAAATAATTAAGACGAATTTTACGAAGTTTTATAATATTTTATTGAAATTATTGACGTTATTTTCGTTGTGAATTGTAATACATTAATATAAAGATATTAAAAATTATAATTTCTACCGCTACAGGGGTTCAGTACGTTGTAAAGAAGTACTGTTACTACACCAACGGTTGTGGAAGGAGGTGATTTGGTCAGAATCACGCGCGTCTGCCAGATTTTTACCCAATTAATGGTATCTAATTTAAGAGGCTGGATGGACCCCTGGAGCATTAATATAAAGAGAGTAGATGTAACTAAAATCATATTGTTTAATTAGGAAAATTCTAATTTACCACTTTACTAAAATTACCTAAAATAAATACTAACAATTATGATATATTAAATTACATTATAATTACATTATATTATATTCTAAAATATAGTATGTATTAAATTGATGAACTTTGTTACTAGTCTTCATAAGTCACTCGATCAGTGGATATATAACAATTTTGTGATATATGATTTGTGTTTACTTCCTTATTGGGGAAAAGGAGTAGGCATTTTTTTTTTAAGGCATGGTATTTTATCAACTACCAATAAAATGTTACTAAAAATAAATTATTAATATGGCGGTATTATTTAAGAATTAAAAAATCTTATTAATACTCTGCTTATATTTTTAATTTATCCTTTCGATAATTTTCAAATTCGATTTTCAATAGCATTTGTGATGGTTTAAACGATTTTTTTTTTCACTTTTAACCAACGATAGCCATATCGTCCAAGGGAAATCGACTACACATAGGAAACTAATCACAAATATTTTGAACAATAAAAAAGGGAAGGCGAGGTGGCACAGAGGTAAAGCGCTGTGCTACTAAATCCAAGGACCCGTATTCGAATCCGGCTGTGGCAGCATTATTTCTCCTGTTACTGTAGCTGTGAGTCAACTCTGTAGATTCTGAAGTCACATAAAGTGTGTATCCTTTATTGGGGGAAAATTCGGTAGTTGAAGGTGATCTTGAAAAAAAAAAAAACCTGCTTATTATAACCGTTGTTCTTAAAAAAATAGTACTTAAAAAGTACTGAACCCCTGAAACTTCATGTCTTATAGCTGCTCACATTATTAATTGAACAATAAATAATACTTTGTATATTAAATCTTACGTATATTTATTACGGTTATTATTTATTTATTTCTATGAAAGTTGATTATACAACGCAAAAAAAAAAAAAAATCAAAATTAAATTAGTTCAAAACCTTGGTTAAGCAGGATCTTAACATAACTTTATGAACAATAGATTTTCTTTTTTCAATTTATCCTTTTATTACATTTATTAAGAGTGAATTTTAACGCATGTTTATAAAATCGTTAACTGTCAGGTATTGTTTTCCAAGCTGTCACGTCAAGACCATCCAACTTGGACCTTGCCCAGCAACTACATTTACATCCGTGCTCCTCACGTCATAATCGTATTTGGCAAGGAAGTTGGTATTTAAAGGAGTATCTCAAATTATTAGATTCGGTCATTATATAATTTTAGTAATTCTAAAGGCTATTTCTCACTATTGCAATGTGCATTTTACGCGTTTTTTTTTGGTTTTTTTTTAAATATATAGTAAAGGTTCAAGTTAAGATAACGAGAAAAACGAACTTTCTTTATTTACACCCCAGAAATGCCTTCGGATTTCCAATGCATAATATAATGATGGATATGACGATAGATGTGAAGACATGTAGATGTATAGCGTAGATGTGTTTAGAGATACATAGATGCTGACGCACGAATACATGCTGCAGTGTATCGTAGACAGCTGACGGAACATATCGGGGGCAAGGACTACAGGAAGAATAATCTCACTTCCTCTACCGCTCTCCTTGAACCGTCCTGCTAGCAGCCTCTCTGTTATTATACAATATATTAATAATGAAATATAATTAAGTTTATTATTAATTTATTATTAATATAAGGTATATTAAGTCGTTTTTATTTAATCAGGATTATTGAATGAAAAAAAATTAATATTCTTTGATATGAATGTTCTATGCCAGAGGTTCCCAATCTTTTTCGGTTTGTAGCTCCCTAAATAATCCGTTTTTTTCCGCAGCGCCCTTAATACATCAGATTTTTTTTCTATCAATTTTTGACTTTCTTGAAAAATTGGGAAACTTTCCTTTTTGAAAGCGATTACCTATTTAGCAAGCGATTACCAAATGATACCAACAACGAAAAATTAAAGACAGATACTTGCTATTTTCGTACGATTTAATGACTAAGGCATGGGTGGGGAAGTTGTGAAGGGTAAAGGTGATTTGGTGGGATTTATTCATAAAATATTAGTA
Source organism: Halyomorpha halys (assembly GCF_000696795.3). Lineage (NCBI taxonomy): Eukaryota > Metazoa > Arthropoda > Insecta > Hemiptera > Pentatomidae > Halyomorpha > Halyomorpha halys. The sequence goes on along the minus strand of NW_027116513.1, from coordinate 564,834 downwards.
GGTAATGTACGTGAACAATGTACATTGTTTATTTTAAAATTAACATAGAAATTTGTTTGTGAAAACAGGTAGTTGACATAAATTATAAATCTGTAACGTTAAGAATTATAACTGTTTATTAATTTGTTTCTATTCTTTTATTCCTGCTAAAAAGATAAAAAATTGTTGCTAAGTAAATCTTTCATTTCTATCCAATATACAAATAAATTTTGTCTGAGTCCTAGGTGAGAGATTGGAATTTCCTCTCAACTTCAACTCCTGTCTCGAGCAGGAAATGTTTGTGTTATCTCTCTCTACCTTTGGTGTTCTCAGATGTGTTACGAATAGAATTCAAACGTGGGATCTAAAGTACAACATTTGTTTTTATCTGTCAGGTTCTAAATATGTATTTAAATAAAATATGTAATACAGTTTTTAGGTTTTTCCTCTATCATCTACCCATAAGGCCCCTTATGATAGAATTAGCTTACTTAAACAATATTTATTATTTTTTCTTTACTATGGTGCTTTTTGATCTTAATTATATTGAATATTTTATTGTTATTTTTTTCTTAATAACACTCGTTAGAAAAAATCATTTTTCTCTATTCTTTTGTTGACAATCGAACTATGTACATTTGTGCTTTTTTGTAGCTCTTGTGACCTACTATCACCTCTGTAAATATTTTCCAATATTTACGGAAAATTCTGTTTAGAAGTAAGAACCGAAATGTTGTTTAAATGTAAAATTTATATATTATATTAATTTATTTTAATAAAGAATAATAGAATATTAAAGTTCTGAGGATTAACATTCCGTTATCTTCCATAGTATAAATAGTTAAAATAATTAATTTACATTTCTTTCAAGAAACTAAAATGTTAAAAAATATATTTTTTTTTTATTTGGACTTCTAACATTATATAATATATATACATGTATGAAAGTATATAGTTGTGTAAGAGCTTACTTAAGAAGTCTTCTTTTCACTACGATTACATTTTCTTGAGCTGCCGCATTACCCTCATAAATGAGTATTGAAAAAAAAAAATTAGGAAGAAGGAAAAGTTATGTAGGATGCACTAGACCAAAGATCTGATTATATTGGTTTTTACATCAATCAAATTTATTTTATTGTTTAAAGATTTTCAGATGTGAACATTATTTTTTAAAAATATCATTAATTAATTATAATAATCTTTGTTAATTATAACGTTAAAACCTATTTTATCCGCATGCAGATGGACAGCAATGCTTTTTTCAAAATGTCTTATAAATTTATTGATTCAAACCTCTAAGGAAAATAATTTTTTTTTTTTAATTATTGGGTTTTATTTGATGAGGTATATTTTAAAGGATCTATTTATTTTTCTTAATGTTTTAGGAAATTCTTGGTTTATAAAAAAAAAAATATTCGCACATTTTTGCGTAAATCACAAAACAACATAAGCATACATAAGATACGATGAATTAAAAAAACAATTATATATGCTAACGGTATTTATGATAATGAGGTAATAAAATGATGAGAAGGTATTTTTTAATTTTTAATTCTATTAATTATTTAATAGTTAATTTGTTCGGTGATACCTAAGTGTTTGCCATGCTAAGTTGTCAATGTCAACACGTTGGAGCCATGCGTCGCCACATAATTTATTTTTTTATATCTCTTGAACGTATGTTGCACCATTTTGGCTACGGGTTTTTGCAGGCAGCCAACCTGGTTTTTATTTAAAAAAAGACCGGTTAATTAGTAAAGTTTGAACTAAATCTGTGCGGATTGCTTAATGCATTGCTTTGACCATACCATCTCCTGAGGAACTATCGATAATTAATACACCTCTAATTTTGCTTCGTAAACCATTTTCGGTATTTTGTAGAACTCATATCTTTCATGTAACGTTTATTTCGTGAGATTTCGAATCCAGTTTTCACTCCTAATATTAAAATTAAACCTACTGACTGCCCTACAGTTTCACTTAATGATGTTACTCGTACCCCTGTCGAACAGATCCGCTACTTTGGACTACATTTGGACAAACGATTAACCTGGAATCCTCACACAAGACTGAAAAGACAGGAAACTGCACGTCGATTTCGACTATTACAGCACTTACTAGACAAACGGTCTAAACTTCCAACACATTACAAAAGACTGATCTACATGACTTTAATAAGGCCAATCTGGACATATGGAGTTGAGCTTTGGGGCTCCACTAAACCTTCGAATTCCTCTCGTATGCAATCCTTAAAAGACAAAATCCTCAATGCTTCTTACTTTGTCACAAATAAAATCATACGTAATACATAGATGTAACCGATCTAGCCCGAACCAGATATCACTCCTTCCATTATAAATCTTCTAACCACTCAAACCCTCTAGTTTCTAATCTTGCATCCTCTTCCATTCCTGACAATCCTCCGAGGCGCCTGAAAACAAGATGCCCACGAGACCAGCTTAAAGTAAAATGTCATTAGAGTGCTACCAATGGGTAGTTTCTCTACACGCCTGTAACACTCCAATTTAACTTAGATCAGATTTACTAAATATATTATAATGTACAGTTGTAAATAGCAAAAAATAAATATTTAAAAAAAAAAGTATTAAATTATCAATACTCATTATCATTTCTTGATTTATAGAAACAAGACTGACCTCATCGGTGATAATTGCCTCATTAAGAGTATTTCTATTTAGGACTACTGACACTAGGAGATCAATATTCTTCATGATATTTAGGCTAAACCCTTGAGAGCTGTCAAGAAGACAACGAGGGCGCACCGTGGGCGACCTGTCATTCTCGTGAAGACGGATACGGCCCTGGATCGATTCAGGCTGGAATCATGTGAGAAAGTTGTTCGAATTATTCTTTATTATTCAAATGTAAACAAACTTTGTCGTGGGACTGAGTGACGATGCTAGTTTGACGTTTGCTCAGTAACGGAAAATCAGCCTCTAATAGGTTACTTGACGAGCACCATTTGTAATAACGGGAATCGACATCTTGTAGAAACTGGTGATGAGTCAGTTCGCTAATGATGGCATCATTTTGGAAATGGGTCAAACCCTGTTATTTAAATTATTATATCTCAAAGTAATTACGTATTTAATAAAAATCGAATAAGCTATTTTTTGTATGCAACAAATTTGTATACAATAGTTTATTATTTGATTTTTTTTTTAAATAATTTTTTTATTTATTGATAGATATTACAATCTGCCACACAGTTGTGGGCAATAGGTAATAGTGTTGAATGATCTCATACATGCTAAAATAAAATAAAAATCTTAAAATACAAACAGAATAATAAACAAAATGAACAAAATCGAACTATCTGTATGAAAAATAAAATAACATAATGATAATATAGTCTCTAGTCACATTTACACTCTAATATACAATATTTGCCACCCACGTGTGAGGGGTAGAGCAGAGCTTAAAAGATCCCAGCGCGTCCCTCTCGCCGCATCACTGGTTGTGAGTCAGTGGAGGCTGAGCAAGTGCGCTTAAGCCGCAAACACTCAACTTGAGTGGAGAATCTGACCATTGCCAGAATTCCAATTATCCATTTTTATTTTAATAAGTCTCTTGGCCACTGCCGTTTCAACCTTCTAGTTGGACTGTAGGGATGGGTGGAACTAGATAAGGTTTGAACCAAAGGATTAGGGTGGTTGGAAAGGTTTATATGGAATTTTTAGAATTTGGTTGGTATGAAGTTATTTGATTTATTTATTATACTAGTAATTAACCAAAAATAAAATATCTGCTGGGACTAAGCACACACAACTCACAACTACCTTTGGGTGCGTCCAATGTAGTCCAATACAAAAATTATTGTATCTTCGCTAATATTGGTTCGATGAAGGTGTTATTTTTTTTTTCTTTTTAGACAATTTAACTATCTTTCAAGTGAGCGTCTGGAATTTTCCGAGAGTTCTTGAATTATGTGAAAAACGTAAAAATGTAATAGGTTATTATGGGGACCTGCACAAAAAAAAAACAAAAAAAAAAAAAAGGTACAGAATCAAATACACACAATATTTGTTAATTAATAATGAAACAATTCATTTTTTATGATTTTTTTTGTAGAGAATTTAATCCTTTTTATGTGATTACATATATATTTTTTAATAATAAGTTAGTTATATGCGTCTTTGTGTATATTTGTATACATGCTTATTGTATTTGTATGTGTTAGTGTCCTAGATGAACTAATTGACTTTTATTTTTTTAATTTACATTTGTACTTTGGATTCTGGATTTACTATTATTATTATTATTATTTTAATTTCTGGTTAGGTGTGTAATCTTTTAATTGTATATAACTATTATTTACGGAATAAAATGTATTTTCTGTCCCTCTAATTTTCCATAAAAAAGTATACTTTTTTAGTTATATAGAATTTTTTATTTTCTTTATAACTTTTCTTCCTACTTTTTCTAGGAGAATTATTTATAGAATGAGTACAACAAATATTGTCATAGCCTTTTTGACGCTCCAGTCCATGATAGATTTTGATTTTGATGCAGAGTTTCTGCACAAAAATCTCGATCAGTGTGTAAGCATCGGAGGCCGAATCAACAAAATAGGTTCATTTGTTCAAAGGATGATATTATTTTTTAATTTCAAGGCTTTGGAATGATAATTAATTTTTGCTTTATCTTCATAAATGAACGAGAGATATGCATATGTAACGCTTGCCTTCTAATCGGTTGTAATTTTAAAACAGAATGGCGGGTGATAACGAGTTCAAAGATCGTCGTGGGGTGATCTGTGACTTCAATGCCAAAATCTTTGGGCAGCCGAACTTTTTTTTTTTTTTTAATCTACATACCTTGAAACTTAAAAGTAATAATTCAAAATTTTTAGAGGGAGGGACTACACTTTTTCTCTACGGGTACTACTATGATTACCAAGATTCATAATTTCAAATAATATGCTAAAAGGATTATATTCCATAGCATTCGGTGTGTGCTATTTGTCACATATTGTTACTGATTGCATCAAATTTGAATATTATATTTCAAAACCCCCGATTGCAAGGTATCGCCGTTACCAAACAGCTTATCGATTCGGTAATAATTTACACAGACAAATGGGCAGGAAGTGTTATTAACATGAAATACGTATCAGAATTGCAGATATGGCAGTTGCGAAAGTATTTATACTTTGCCTGATCTATATGTCTTGATCACATGGGACAATATTTCAGTACTGTAGTGTTCTCGACTGGATATGCTACGTTTACAAAGGTAACACTAGTTATGATTAACTTCTAACTCGTTGTTATATTGTCAAATTGTTTATGTCGTTTTGGAACTATTTACACAATTAATTAAGAAAAAGAAATAAAAATTTTCTATTGGCAATTGCGGTAGTTTCTAACGTTATGAATTTATGTTTTATTATTTATTAATTTAAAAACAAATTTATGAAAGAACGAAAAATTAATTCATGAATTATTAATTGTTCCTAAATAATAAAATAGTGATACATTTGCCGAATTATACGAGACTTGCGCTATCTTCTCCCCCCCCTTTTTTGTAATAAAAATTGTTTAAATCAAAAGTAATAGCTGACACAAATCCGACGTTCACCACGTTCTCTGGAACACGCAAGCCTGTGGATACTGACGGTTATTACTTCCTATGTTTACCAAACATTTGTAGGTATTTGGGACTTGCTCCAAATAGCAAAGATCTCTTATTTAGCAATTACAGTTAACTATTTAACATATTCTTGTTTCAAGACTATCTATATTCACATCATTATTTTTTAATATATTATTATATTGAAATATAGCGAATATAAATAGCAGTTGAAGACTAAAAAAAAGTTCTAAACTTAAAAAGTATTTTTATAACTTTTTTTTCTAAATTATTTTAGAGATATTTCGCAAAAATGTATATGGGTTATGGGTACATATTTGAACGTTTCTTTCAATTCCATGAATATATACATAAATTTTCTTTGCCTTGTGTGACTCCCAAGATTTTCCCTATAACTGAAGTGAATGTACTTCGATTTCTCAGAAGAATAAGAGGAAAGAAAATCAGGATAAAAACAAGTTTGAAAAATACATTTTATAAAAAAAACTTGAAAGCGGTGGCCAGCTGAAAAAGTCGAGTTGCTGGTTTATGGACTGGTCGTAGGTCTGCATTCCGAATACTTTACGTGTTTTTTTTTTTTACTTAATTTTCTTTCAATTGTTTTATTTTTATTGTATGATTTCAGCTAGTTCAAATATAACAGTTGCTAGAAAATTCATTGTATGACTTTTTAATTAATTTATCATAAAAATAGTATTTTTTATAAAATATTAATTATTTTTAGTTAAAAGTATCATAAAATACAAGATAATCTGTGGAAAAATGAGTAGTTTCGATGATATAGATATAGGAGGAAATACGTTTGAACAGGTATATAGGGTTAAGTATTTAGGTTCTATAGTAACTATAAAAAACGAAATTATGACGAAATAAAAGCGAGGTTGAAGGCAGAAAATTGATATTATTTTTCAAAACTATTATCCTTCCCAGTATTGTTCATGGACGCGAACGTGGCCTCATACACTAAGGAATGAACAGCGCCGTTAGGGTTTTTGAAAATTAAGTATTTCGTAAAATATTCGAACCGAATATGAATTGCATTAAAACTGTTCTAGTTGAATTGGGTTTGGATGGGCGTCTCTGGAAGAATGTATATAGATAGCGATTGGTCGATCGGTATAGAACCTTTGGTTTTATTATTATTACGAATTTACCTCTTAACATATAAATAATTTTGTACGATTATGAGATCAACTTTATTTTAATTCATATTAAGAGATAGTACTTAGGGAACGAGCCATACTAGGATATTATTTAATTAGTTAAAGTAGAAAAAAAAATAGTTCCATATTATACAATTAAGTACTTTACAATAATTTTTTTATTATTAAACACACAAAAATGTCAATCATATATATATTTTTTCATACCCTGCATCAAAATATCACTTCATACATACACAATACATGAAATGTATTATATATACTTTACCGAGTCTTCTCCTTTTGATTGCTTCGTGGCAAGTTGTTGATATCAGTCCAGCTAAGGTGGTATAGTCTGGCTATATCCTAAGACTATGCCATGGAATTAATGTTTCAATTATATATAAACATAAATTATGATATATTTATGACATATTGGTAATTAATAATTTTTCGAGAAGTTCAAACCATAACACGAAACACTTCCTCTGCTTTCGGCCAAATATCGTTTTATTATCCCTTTATTTAAAAAAAAAAAATTAAATGCATATTTCAATAAAAGCAATGGGGTGATAATTTTCCTGTTTAAGTGGTAGTGTTATTTACTTTGAAGGGTCAAAAAACCCTTAATTTTTTAATGCTTGAAGAAGTTTGTCGGGGGGTGCGGTCAGCAAAGAACAACATAAATAAACAAAACCATATTTATTTATTTTATGCCGACGTTTCGACCTGAGTTTCAGGTCTTCATCAGGGGTTGTGGCGTGTAAAGGGGAAGGTAAGATGCTAACTGATGCTAATTTTTTAAGTTTAATCAAATTATTTCTGCAGGATTTTAAAGTGTATTTTACAGTCAGACATTTGGACAGAAATCGCTCATATAATTACGTTAAACCTACTGTCATATATAATTTTTACATATGCCAGCTTTTTATTGAACTATCACTGTTTAATTTGTTTTTCCCACTAGTATCCCGATTTTATTTATTTGGCGGTTAATTCCTTCCCTATTAATTTCCTAGTTCTGAAGGAATAGAACCCTGGAGTTTCCCACTGGTCAAGGAAGATGGGCCTAACAATAGGGTCCCATCTCTTCCTTGTTCTAATTAATTTCACATGTCTAGGAAGTGAAGCTTGGGAAAGTGTTACATCAGGTCTGTACCACTGACTTGGTTTACACGAGAAAGATGTGGAGGCCTCACGAACCCATAGAATTATCCACCGTTTTATTTGTGGATATCCTTATAACGTTTTTAAATTCTAGCTTCATTTTTATTTCACTGTGCCCTATAAACACTATAATCTAATAAAATGGATCTCGGAATAACGTAGAAGTATTTTCCTTAATATATTAGAAGGAGGGGTTTTAAGAATCAGACATCGATCGACGCTATCCTTTATCCCTGGAAAAATCAGAGTTACAAAAAAAAGAAAAAGTGAATAAAAATAGCGAAAATTGCGTCATTAGTATGAATAAATCTCTGTAATTTATTCAAATTGAAAGTCATTTTAATTTTTTTTTTTTTTTTTTTTAAATGAAATGTTAATTGTTTTAATAGAAATAAAGTGGAAATTTAATAAACTTCGAAGAAAGCAAAAAAAAGTGGTTCCTGTCTGATTGGGAATTTTCTATTGCTTATAAATATAATATGCTATAATTGTGTTAAAATAATTTATCACAAAGTATCTAGAAATAATCTTTTTGAGGGACTTGAGGCTTTTTGCATCTTTTTATAGTATCGTAATAGTAGCTGCTCTCATCAATTAATGAATAAATATACCAAAACATAATGTATTTTCATTTAGTTATTATAAAGTTGCCTTTTACATTATTAAGATTGTAGTTGTAGTTTTAGATTGTAGGTAGGTCATTGTTAAAATAAAGGATTTAAAATTAAATTATTTCATTTAATGAAGTTATTCTAGCACCTGAACACTAAGTTACCTTCCTAATGCATCATCTGAAGTATGACCATCGTAACGACGTTTAAGCTGTGTAATACTGAAAAAAGTATCAGCATTTTTATATTTAGATAAAAAAATGAAACGAATGATTCTAGAGGCATCTGGTCTCAACCTTAATTTTCTTTGACAATTCTAGTATATTTTCAAACTAAAAAATTATTTAATGCGTTAATTTTCTTAAATGGTGTACATTTTTTTTAAAATGATTTACAAGATGTCACAGCTCTAACTCAACTGAAAATATATTCAACACGTTCAAGTAGGGACTGTTAATATTTTTTTTTTTGCAGAAAAAAAAATCACTTGACATTTAGCTTTTTTCTTCACCTATCCCTAGATTTTCGTTGATACTTCTAATACATTATTTAATTTTCTTTAATGGTATACAAATTTTTTTATGACTTACAAGGTGTCACAGCTTTAACATTTGGATTCAACTGAAAACACTTTCAAGTAGGGATTGTTAATAAAACTCCTTTTCTAGAGACCCTAAAAAAAAAACAAAAAAAAAACACTTTTAGCTTTTTACTTTCCTCTTGTGAATATGTATATTTTATTTTATTTGAATCCCATTACTTCACCGATCCCTAGATTTATGTTAATGAGATTTTGCCAAGATGCTTCTTGTAAATTAATAAAACCTACGAAAAATACGAGTTTTCACGTTCGTTACTTAAACGCCTGTAACAGCAATATTTCGAAATTGCTAGAAAATTAGCCCAATCATTTGTTGTTAAACCACGAATCAGATGATAAGACAGTTAGGTTCTAGCTGATAAGAAGTAAATTTTATCTAATTTCCTAACATTATCACCACGTTTAACCTTGATATTTTACTGACTAATTTCCCTAGTAATTTTTTTATTATTATTAGTAATTAAGTAATACGAAATCGCTTCAATAGTCATTTTTATTAATTAATTCCCTCAGGATTATTTTTACTCAATATATATTTAACCGTTTTGGAGCGAAGTACTTTCTATAGCTGGTTTGTCTTTCTTAGGCTGTCGGTTTGAGCTGTGATTTTAAAAGTTTAATTAATTAATAAAGTTTTTTATTTCTCTATATTTACTTCTTGATATACATGTTATAAAGAGATAAATCTTAAGGATGTATAAATCAGAAAGTTTTTTTTTTATTCTATGTAAAAGTCGGCAATTTCTATATTTCAACCATTTTTGCCATTTCGTCCCATTGTTTGTATATTTTAACGAACCCATCTTCACTTAAACCACAAAGTAACCACTAAAAGGGTTGGCGACAGAGGGAAAAGTTGAGGCGTCTTTGGGGTTTAACCCAAGCTTAAGACGGGAAACCTCTATTCTATTGTAAATTTTGTGCTTTTACTAGTCTTTGTGACGTTACTACCTGAATACTGGTGCTGTAACTCGGTTAGAACTCCGTAAATTTCATGTGGGTTTAAATGTAAGAATGATTTACAAAAATTGTCCAAATCATGTGATTTGTTTTCAGATTTAATTTACAATTTACAATATTTTAACCGTAACTCCCGTTACTGAAATGTGGAACTTAATAATTGTCCTTACTCTTTTTTTCACTTTAAAATCCCTCCTCCATGACTGCAAAATTATGAACATTGGTACTTGCTTCATCTAATCACCATTTATCGGTCATTATTATTTTCTTTTTAAGTAATTATAATAAAAGTACTCAAAATTGTCCCATAGGCCATTTTTTTTTCTCATAATGCATATTTCTTAAGGTATATTATTTGTCAGAATTCTGTTGGAATCTAGAGGCTATACCTGAAACTTCATCGAATTTGATGCGAATCCGCAATGCCTGTCTTCGGTTGTTTAGCGAGTGCCTTCAGACGTGTACACTAGTGCTATTTAGAGGTATTGCATATGGTCTGAATTGCTTTTGATGTATGGAATATTTTAAATAAGGAGTGTCTTATAGCTTTTAGATTTGATAACCGTATATTATTGACTAATTGCAGTATTCTCAGACGTGTTTTAACTTATTTATTCATTAAATTATTTTATTTTATTAGTACTTTTATTTTTTTTAAAAACTTATTTATCCATTCAAGTGTTTCCTGTAACCGGCTTTTTATCATATTTTCCTTTGAATCTATGTGTTAGTTTTATTCTCGTAAAATGTATCTATTTGTTTGTTTTTGGTAAACTGATCTACTGCTGTGACTATAAATGATGGTCTGAACTCACATTTCCGTCTAATAGTGAATTTGTTTAGCGGGTCACTGAAGAGGATCTAGGAGGGTGAATTCCGGAGAGCGAATTTGTTGATCGGATGAATTAAAAAATTGTGGAATGGTGAAATTGGAGGAGCACAGAAATGGGAAAGAAAAAAGGAATGAATTGAAACATTTGTATTTGATGTATAGACCGAAATTGATTGTAAAAGGAAACTGTAGGGAAAAAAAATTATTTTCTTTATATTTTATTATACCATGTATGTGTAATTTTATATATGTTCGATTGGGGATTGATAAGTATGCTGTGTGAGATAGCAACCTGATGTATTTAGGCAGCATAGATGAGTAAAGTATCTCTCTCTTCTCACTATTATTGTGATCTAAGTTCACTCTATCCTAATATCCGAAGACAATACTATTTTGGCACATTTTTATGCTTATTCCCATAGAATCTTGTGAGAATTTTGTGGAGAGCTTAGTCTGTATATATGTACATTCGTAAAGCTTCCTCCTTAAAATCATTTATGCATCAATTACATATCCCATATCTGCTTGGTTAAATGATCCGTGTACTTGTCAGTAATAACTAAGTGTTCTAGAATGAAGATTGATTTTTCATTTCATGTTTACGAAAATAAATAATAAAATATTGGCGTACAGTTCAACGAATTATTCTTGCTCATTGTTTTAAGCTATGTGATAAAATGAAAAGTTGTTCTAAAAACTTTAAGATGGACATAAATATATACATGTATGTTTCTCCGCTACATTTTGGCGAATTCAGGAGGACCCTTAGAAACGAATATTGGAAATTCCATTGATGTGGAGGTGAATTTCTTTTTGCCTGACGATTTTTTTTTTTCTCGTCTGAAGGGTTGATAATGTTTAAGTGAATTAATTGATACCTACTCAATCAGAGAAGTTGCTTTAGGTTTTTCTTTTTTTCTCTTTTTCCCCTAGCCATTTTATTAATTCATTAATTAGTAAATGACTATTAATATATATATATATTTTTTTAAAGTAATAAATAAATAAATAAAGGAAATACAACCTTATTGAAAGAGCTCTTCTGCTGACTTTTTTTTTTTTTTTTTTTTTTGATTTATTGAAAATGATCTCCCGAATTTTAATCGTATACAGTTCAGTTATGTGTAAAGCGAAAAAATGTTAAATGATTTTGTCACAAAACTTTAAATATTTTTTTTAGCATTAAAAGAAGAGACGAACATAGAGATTGGAGTATTTAATGCTGATTTGAAGGTTTTCCCATCCTGGATCTCTGACCTTGGTGATATAAATAATTTGGGCTTAGTTGCAAGTCATGCAAATAATAAAGAAAAGTGTTCGTAATTTTTTTTATTTTATTTTATAAATAATGAAGGAATATTAGTATACTATACCTCCCTGTAAGACTTAAAAGTTTTGGTTTTTCTTATGCCTCTGTGTTAATCTCTTCACACCCATAAAGCTTCAGCTAAAACTAATCTTTATTTTAGTATAACGTTATGCCATTGGAAATTGTGGATGCTTCATTACCCTCCTGTGAAAAGGTTCTATTTAATGTCTCCCCAATATAGAACCTTAATATTTCAACTGATGGCACTGAACTTGATTTGGAAGGTGTTTTAATTACTAAGGATTTATATGAATTCACGATTTTGCCAATTTGGTTAGCTAGGAACCTTTACAAACAAAGGTAACGAATTGATGAAAAATTTCATCAGGGGATCCTGAGGCGTATATTTTATTAATATGAGATATAAAAACTGTTATTTTCACCTGGATTATTTAATGATGTTTCATAAAATATCTTTAATTATTTCTCATTAACATTAAATAAAATATATCTACATCTATTATGCCTTTTATTTTTCAATGAGATACTTAACTACAGATAACGAATTGGAGATATGAGTGATTGATGTTATAAAGGCGAATACTTTAAGTATTCTTTTTCCATAGCAACTTATTTAATTTTTCTAAACCTTGAATTGTGGTAGTTTTCAGAATTGAGTTCTCCAGTTTTAAATACAAAACAAACTAAGCCTAAAACAGGTCCGGGTGGCGGTCAAGAAATGTACGAATATGGCAGAAAAATGTTAGTAATTATTGACTTCATCAAGACTGAGTACAGAAAATACTAATAAATAGTTTGTTTTTTTTTGTTTGCTATTTTTGTATTTTTTTTTTTACCATCACCCGGACAATCTTTCTAAAATCATCACATAAGACCAACTAATAATCTTCCAATAAATTTAAATTCAATTTTCCTTTTATTCACATGCTTGTTATCATAACACCTTCATACAATTACGTCTTCAAATATATTTATTTATATTACGATTTCCTGCCAGGTTGTCCCAATCCTTTCTTGCTTTGGGAGTTAGGTCCAGGAACTACGACTCTCGCCCTCAGTGATGGTGTCAATTGGCACTATTGCGTGCTTCCTCTGAACATGACATTACAATTGTAAGGTGTACTAACAGCATACCAATAACAGCTGCCTCAGGCTGAAGCTATTTCCACTGAAGTAGACGTAAGCATAGCTTGGCCCAAGTCCAGGCACGAGCTCTGCGTTCGCGCCTATTACACCTCAAGTCTTTTAGCCGTGTCCATTTTAATTTATTTCAGTTTAGTCTTGCCTTGTATCATGGATTAAATCAGTCCACTGTTTTAGAGTAGGATAGTTATCAACACATTTCGGTTTGGGCGCCAGTTTTAAAAGACTGATTTCTCATGAATCCTCATGTTCGTTTCTCTGCTGTCCATTGCTTGTGCTTTTCATTATTATTTCAGCATTATTCCATCGAGTATGGAACACTACATTCTAATATAGCGTATGTAATTATTTTTTTTATCTGTTTCAGGTAAGACTTGCTGTAATATTAAACAATTTCTTGAATTAGTTGGTGAGTTATTCTTTTACCTTATTAATTTAAGGCGCATGAAATTAGTATTAAAGTTAAGCATTGTGTAAAAACTTGGATGGGTTCTTCCCTTAGGATCACCTTGGGATGTTCAGGTGGTTACATTAGATTCAAGTTTATTATATAAATAAGTTTATTAAATATTTTTCATTTCTATTAGAATGATTTTTTTTTTATATATACATAGTCAATTTAAAATATGTGTAAATTTTTTGTTTATAAACAGTAAAAGCCCTATTTGCTTTGGGCGAAATTTTTATTTCTTCATTGTAAAACGAAAAACGGGTATCCGTATATATTGCTATTTTGGTTTTGTTCCGTTTTAGCGAGGTTTTCTATTCTATTCGCGATGCCAAAAATAGACTATCTAAATGTGTGACGTAATTTATTTAACATGCAAAATGATCTGTTGACGTATATAAAAATTTAAAATGTACTAATACCTTAATTCTTCAACCATAATTACCTCAGAAGATTAAATTATTTATTTTTCAATGAAGTCAGTGCAGCGAATGCGATTATTGTAGTTTTTATATGTTTATTTATTTTTTACAAAACGTTTTAATCTTAGACATAATAATTTTTAATAGACTTTGTTGAGTGAAGAGAATTATATTGTTTTGAGGACCAGAACGTAATTATAATGCTTGGAATATTGACGATTGATAGTCGCAGATTATATGTTTCATAAAAATAATGAGGTCAGTGTTGGAGTTCGGTCAGAAATAAAAAAGAAGATAATGAATTCTTTCAGTTTATGCATGCCGTAATTTTAGTCAACGTCGTAGGTAGATAAAGTTAATTAATAAGAGAGAACAATTAATGTTCATATGCATATTCACAAGTTTTAATAAAAATTAAAAACATTAAAAAAATAAAAAGGCAATAAAATATAAATCCTCTTAACAAATCATTAATCACAAGGTGTTATTAGATTTATTAGCGTTACTACTAATAATATAATAAAAAGAATTTTATAGTTTTAAAATATTATAGTTACTTATATATAATAATAATTAATACTTATATAATTATAATGTTTGATGAAATTTTATCAGTTTAAAATATACTGAACATTTTATTATTTTTTGTAAGTTTAGAATGGAACAACGTTGAGGATGTAATGAAAGTTTTTGTTTTCACCTGATGTAATTGTCGATTTATGGACCGAAATATATCTGTCATTATCAATTAATTCGGATATAATTATTTTAAATATATATATGTATATATAGTTGACCGTGAAAATTTAAATATAAGAAGATAATCAGGATTGCTGTAAAAAAAGAACAAATAGTTTATAACTGTTTTAATGTCCGACGTTTCGCCCCACTTTGCAGGACTTCATCAGGGCTAAAAAGATACATAAAAAAAGTGAGAATATTACAACAATAAGATACAATAAGGTAATTTGAGCTAGTATAAATATTATGTAAAAATAATGTGATAAGAAATTACATATAAATAAAAGGAAGGAAGACATAAAATAGTATCAATATAAAATAAACTTGAATAAACAATGATAAGAATAAAAAATAAGTATCAAGGGTAAACATTTTTAAAAAATACGTAAAACATACAGTTAAAAAAAGTACAGGGCTCGTACAGAAAACAGAAAATAATACGGGGGGGGGGGGAAAGAAGAAGACGAAAGTAGAGATTAAATGAACGTCTTGAAAGAATAAATAAAATATCATTATTAGTATTTATATTTATATTAATTTTTTCAAGACGTTTATTTAATCTCTACTTTCTTCTTCTTTTTTTTCCCCGTATTGTTTTCTGTTTGTCTCCTGTACTTTTTTTAACTGTATATTTTACGTATTTTTTAAAAAAAATTTACTCTTGCCATTGTTACTTATTTTTTATTCTTATCATTGTTTATTTTATATTGAAGCTATTTTATGTCTTTTTTCCTTTTATTTATATGTAATTTCTTATCACTTTATTTTTACATAATATTTATATAGCTTAAATTACCTTACTGCATCTAATTTTTTTAATATTCTCAGTTTTTTTTGTACCTTTTTAGCCCTGATGAAGCCCTGCAATGTGGGGCGAAACGTCGCCCATTAAAATAGTTATAAACTATTTATTCTTTTTTTTACCGCAATCCTGGCCATCTTCTTATATTTATAATTATTTTAAATTTGATGGTCATTTCTACTTCGCTAAGCACTTGGGGATACAGTTTTCGCCTTATAACGGATGATAAAAGCGGTACATTAGTGACTGGATATCATTCGGATTGATGACTGGACTCATTCCCTTTCGGACTGGAGCGCTGCGAAAACACGGAAAACTCCTGCGTCACTATGACGCTACTTTTCCCGAAGTAGTTAGAGCGTAGGATCACATCCTTCAAGATGGCAATCTGAGGCAGCAAGATGGAATAATCTTTTCTGCTTATCTTTTAATGCAATATTTTTCTAAAACATGAGCTGCTTCATATCTAAGCATAACCTCCGGGAATAGTTACAACTACCTTGAAGATGGATCATTTACATATCATTTACGTATCATGGTCAGTTACAACTGACTCCTAAAATGTATCGATACGTTTTTGATGTTGTTTGAAAAGTTGTATTTTTTTTATAAAGCCTATATTGAGGCCATTTATAACTTAAAACTTCATAAATAAAAATATGGCGTAGACAATAGATATTTGAAAAAGTTCTTACTTCTCCACATTAAAAAACAATAAACGATAAATTGCTGTCACGTGACCCTCTGTGAAAATCCTCTCATTGAGACCATAGTAAGTCTTTTGAGTTTGAATCTTGAATGGTAAACTAATTATTGATTTTAAAGGGGAAAAAATTTTTACTCAGTGTTTTTAAAGTGCTGCTTGTTTATTTTACCAAATATATGTAACATTTTTCTTGAATGTTGATGATATATATTTTTGAGAAACTTGATATTCAGTTATTAATAATTTTGAAATCGTTTCAAGATTTGTTGTTTCCACATAATGTCCTATATGCATTCTTCATTAAATAACTAGCAAATGTCCAACTAAGCAATGTACAAGTTACTAGCAACTGTACTACTAACTGCGAGTTTGCCGTAGTTGATACTTATCCAATGTAAAATATATTAGTTGCCAAACTAATGTAAGTTACATTACTATTCAATTAAATGTAGCTATAATATTGGATTAATCTCAAATTGTCTCTATGTTTTAGTGTTTAATAATTGGGTAAGAACAGCCTTCTTTATTTATTTTTGAACTGTTTTTTCTTGTTTTTAATGGTTTTTATTGTTCTCATGAATATAGATACATCGCCTTGATATAATTGCTTATTAATGACTGAAACTCAAGATCCCCTAATTTGTATTTATTAGACCCCAAACAACGAATACAAATGGACGCCACATCTACTTCGACGGCATTTATTACAATATAAAAGTATATTATTTTCGAGCAAAAAATATCATTAAAAATAAATTCCCCCAAAAATGTTTTAAAATGGCTTTGATCTGCTCAAATTATTCTTATGCATTGTATGTTCTTCGAATGCCCCTGAAGATGTTTTTGAATATTTTCTTCATTTTTAAGGACTCTTAAAAACCGGTACCATTTATTTATAAATTTAAAAAGAGAAATAATCCTTGCAGATAAATTTTTTTTATCATTTTTATTATTATTTTCCAGAAAATCCTTTCGAAGAATCATGTAGTCACTTACATAAGATTTGCATTACTCAACAATTCACATGCAAAGCAATATTTTTGCATATATTTTCAACACATAGATTAATATTTTACGCCGCGGAACGAGATAATGTGATTAGAAGGAATAAACTTACGGAAATGATATAGAAAAAATTGAGTTATCTACTTCCCCCATTGTATATTCCAATAGGTGCTGCAACCATCTCATTACGGGTTCCAAAAGATAGATGTTTCATCCCGTAAAATTTGTCCGTTCACGGTCTCCCTGCATGCAGTAGAACCCCAATTATCAGAATCCGCCCCATCTGAAATCTGTATTTTTATTTTTTTTTTTATTATTGTTCTTATAGCTTAGATTTTTTTTTCCACAATACATTTTTGAGCGGTTTTACATTTCCCAATTTAAAAAAACTGTCTCTAAACTTACCTATAGAAACTATCGATCTTAGTGGAAAAAAAATAATAATTAATATTAAAAATAAGAGCCGGGTGCCCACTAACTCGTCAAGGAGGAGGAATTTACAGGGTTTTACATAATTTTGATTAATATGTAATGTAATATTAATTTTTAAAAAAAGGAAAAAGATTCTAACTGATGAATGTGAATTCAATAGATTTTTAAGGACATAAATATATAATTCGTATTTAATAACAATTATTTGTAATTCTTAAAAATTTTCTTTATGTTATGAATATAATTTTTTTGGGGAATACACTACAAATTCAATATTAAACATGTTTCGTTACGAAACTTTATGGAGGTCCTAAGAGAGATTTTCTGCTTTTTAATGCTCTTTTTAAAATAAAGTGTGGTTAACACTGTACTCCAACTGCTTCATTTTCAAACAAATATGTGGTTTTCATTTTTTTAATTAAAGAATCGTAAAGCATCCGTTTTAAGTCCACTCGCCAATTTGTTTTATTGTGGCTTACATTATGTAGGTTTATATAATTTTTTTTATCTTATTTCTTTTTATATTTTGTTTCTCACTCGTGTTCTGTTAAGATTATATTACTATATGTGAATGTGTTGGTTACTATATGAATATATTAAAAGTATCGTTCCACCATGCGTTAAGACTTAAAATATTTAAAAGAAGTAAAACTATTTACATATTTGCTAGTCATCATTTATTGACACTTAAAATAATAAGGGCGAAGAAATAAAGATAAATAAAGGTATTAGGAAGTGAGAGACAGAAGGTAAAGTAGAAGTGGCAACGGAGCGACCAGGTAGATATGTATTATTGTATGTGACTATCTCAGCCGCTGAGGTACTGTCAGTGTCATAAAAGTTCGCCCCAAGCCTGGACCTCAGACCTTTCTCTTATGATGTTGCTGCTTCAACAGCTTCTTCAGCTTTGAGTACTTCTCATTCCAAAGATGTACACTTGAAAAAAAACCAGTTCGTGAGAGCTGAAAATCGCAGGATGAAATAAATACAACGCAGCGATAGGTCATCTCACAACTGTTCTAAAATGAACTATAAATCTAGACACGCATACCATAAAAATTTGTGGTGATGTACTAACTCCAGAAGTCTTTTTCTGTCCTGATATTACCTTAATTGGTAAAGCGTTGGCTGGTTATTTACTGAAATTTGAAAGCAATCTAGGCCTAAACCTTGTTTTTCCAATCTTTCAATTATTTTAATGGATGGCAGTTTTAATGGCATGGTTGACAGTGATAGTGGAAGTACTGTCGTTCTATCAAGATTTGCTTGGCAAATGCCATCTATGTAGACTGAAACTTGGATAGTGAACTATCGATTCTCATAACCTCATAATACCAAAAAACATTATTTCTTATTCTACTTGATTTTTTTCTTCGTTATTTATACTTTCTGTTCTGTTTAATTATCAGGATTTTCTCTGTAAATTAACAACTTTGCTATAATTGTACTATTCGAAAAAAAAAGAATGTATTTCAATAATTACACTTTTAAACAACTGGATTGCATGATTACTCCACCAATTGCTTATCTCTTGATGCGTTTTAATTAACATTATTCTATGCAAAAACATATGAGAAAAAAACAAAATAAAAAAATTACAAGTGGTTTAAAATAATTTACTCTTTTAACATTCATGGTAAGAAATATCTTGACGTCAGTTGTTACAATCGAATTAGCATGTTATTTGTTTTTTATTTTTTTTAATTACAATTACTAAAAGTAAATATCATTCAATTATTTTTTTACTATTTTTTTTATAATGACTATGAGAAGTCATTAGTATGATGGGGGAAAACAATGCAATTGTTGTTGGTTGTTACGTTATTTTTTTATTTTATTTATTTTTTGTTCATCTACTTAAAAACGGTCAAGGATGATTTTTTTTCCCCTTTTAAATCCATTTTCTCATTCGATAAATGTTAACGTGACAAGTCTGAATCATACTTTTATTTTCATCAAAAGTACGTTTCAGTTGGTTTGGAAGATTAAACCGATGATCTTACGAATCTAAAGATTAAAATTATAGAAAACAATCTTTCTCTTTTTTAAAAAAAATTAAAGCACTTCGGATCTCAACAAAGAAAAATAATTTAAACTGTATTAATATGACACAGCTAAATGAGAAGTGAAATATTTTAACATCTCGTTAAGTTTTCAAAAAACAGCAGCAGAGATTTCCTGCTTACAAAAACAATCAATTCTGTAATCAATTATTATTTAAAGATTACGTTGTCATGAAAGAAAATTAATTAATTGACCAACAAAAAATTAAATACCTTATTTTGATCATTTTTGGCAAAGCAAGAGGTTTTTATGCTTATGACATTTGAAGCTTATCAATTGTTATGAAAAATATATTAATATAAGTATCATAGCTTATAAAAATGATTTCTAATTGATTCTGCCCTAGTCTTAAAGCATGTAAATATTTATTCATGTCTATAAGCTATGTTGTTAAAATATCACATGTACATGGGGTAGAGATATAAAAGTAAACGAACTTAAAAGGTCACAAAATTCCTGCTAGTTTAAAGTAATGATGGTAAAACCACGAAGTTTATGATTGGAGTGGGGTATAGCTTCAGACGTCTGATATCTGTCCCATTTGCTGTCTGATTGGTGTGAGAGGAAGATCCCAACTCGGGATTTGTTCGGAATCAGGAATCGTACAAGATACATCAGGACATCATTGGATTGTCGTTTGGTCTGTGGTTGGTGTCTAGTGACGCATTAAGGTCATCAGAGAATATTTTTCCTCAGCCTGGAGCCAGAAAATATATTCTGTTATTTCTTCTCCGGCAGTATGAGATTACGGTACAACTAGTTTAAGGTATAAAAAAATATAAATAAATTATTTAAAAATAAAGTAAACATTTATTACAATACTGAGCAAAAGTCAGTTGGTGCAGAAATCTTAAATTTTTTTATGGGCCAATTATCAGCGTAATGAAATACGAAAATATTCTTTTTCTTTTTTAAAATAATAACACATTAGTTTTAAAACGGTTATATAATCATAGCAGATATATTAACATTTTTGTATACTTTTATTTGTATATTATAGCAAAATCTTGACGGTTTCGAATTTAGCACTCTAAAAAAAAGATATGATATAATAAATAAAATAATTTAATATTATTGAAATTATACGATCTGTCACGCTCAATGAGTATAAAGGTTGTACATATTCAATCACATTAAAATATGTAAATAAATAGGTAATAATAAAATTAATTTAAGAAAGATTAATATAAAATAAAATGGATAATAATATTTGCACATATCAGATAAACAATAGCAAAATATATAGCAGTTTATTAATAATCGGAACTTATTTTTATAAATCTTGAAGCATAATTAATGTATGCTAATTCCCAATTTGAAATATGATTGTATCAAGAATACAAATATTATAATAAGTCGTGGTTTTGAATTAATGGAATTTATCACTTGTTGGAACACACCTACTTTGAAGGATTAGTGAAAATACTGACACATTTGTTACCAAAATATCATTCAAGAAAGGTTTCCCTATTTTTTTTATAAAAAATGTTTTATAGGTTATTATTGGAACAATGAAAAAGACGTTAAGCCCCTCAAACAGCAGTAAATAACTAACCACCCAACCTTTTGTTAACTAACAATTACAAAATTCATAAACTCAGAGGTATTACATCTCACATCAACTGTTTAAAAAATCAGTAATTAGTGCATTAGTTTAAGAGTTACATATAATATTGGAAAAGGTAGGTAATTGTGGTTTTTCATTTAAACAATAAATTACTTCAGCAATGTTGTAGTTTTATCAAACATCTGAAATTATCTTTGTACATTGTCTTTTGTTGTTTATTCAAGTATCACTTTTTTTTTTTTTATGAACATCTAACATGATTGTTTATCATCTTCAACTACTTACTTATCTAATGTAATTGAATAATGCTGAACGGATTAATTTTATTATATCTTTGAGAACTCCATCAAAAGGTTAAATCAAGTTTCCATGACTCCGGACTGTGTACGTAATGAAGATGCCTGGATAATCTTGGTGCCATCATTATTCCTTGGAAGATCTGCCGACAACCCTTTCTTCGCTTTGTGATTTCCCTGTAGAGATTTCCCAGAGAAGGCACAATTCCTTGGCTGTGTGCCGTTTCCCAAGGCAGTTGTGTAAACCGGGTTCCCTCAACCTGGCCAGATGACACACATACGTTCCCTCCCAAGCGCAATTCCTCTCCGCAGTTGATTTGAGGTAGAACATTGCAGTTTTTGTGCATTACAATTTTAATTTATATTTTGTAATATGGGTATGTTCTTCAAAAGTTCCTTTCATTTTTCTCTCTTCCTGAGTAAATATTGCAAGAGCAGTTTCTTTATACGTTGTAAATATTATACGTTACCTCATAATATATAAAATGTACCTACGGTTTATATTTTTAATTAAGCCCCTTTAGCGCACTTGCTCACTACCAGTGATGCGGCGAGAGGGATGCGCTGGGATCTTTTGAGCTCTGCTATACCCCCACACGTGGGGGATAGATTGGGCTCAGCAATCCTCAGGTCAATCGTGTAAATATTATATTTGACTAGAGATTATATTGTTTTTATTTTATTTATTTACTTTTTCATACACATAGTTTGATTATGTTCATTTCCTTTATTCTTCTGTTTGTATATATTTTAAGAGAGATTTTATTTATTTTTATGTACTTTTTTTTTTTTATTTCTTTCATTTATTTATTTATTTTCATTCTTATTTTATTTCATTTTAGTATGAATGTGATCATTCATCACTATTACCTATTGGCCACAATAGTGTGGCAGATTGTAATATCTATCAATGAAGTAAAGCTTTTTAACAATTAAAATTAAGCCCCTGAGAATAGTGTAAGTCACTTCACATTTACTATAAATTAATATTTTTTATAAATGTACTTAAATTAATATATTCATGATAAATATATATATTAAAATTCAATTTATCGCGACAAATGAAAAGTGACTTACATCACTATTATTTTCATTTACTCAATTATGATATTGCATTATAAAAATGAAGGGTTTGGGACAAAATTATGATAATCTAAGTGATGAAAATTTTTCAGAAGAGCAGTTTTGAAAAATTCTACGATGTAATGTTTTATACAGTTACCATTACATATTATTAGAGATAAATAATTTTATAGTGTCCAATAAAGGCTATCACTTGACATATAGAGGATCAGAGTTTTTTTTTTTTTAAATTCTCAAAATATTCAAATGTAAGTATTTACATTAAAGCAATTTAGGTACAGAAAATAAAAGAGGATATTTTGAACATACAAGTAAAATTATTATTTTAATTAATAAATTTGATAAATTTGTATATACTATAATATTGATAAATAGAGCGAGATATTACAAAATTATACATTTATACAATTGGTTTGAAAATCAATAATTTGATTTAGTTTAGTTTTTAGGCATTCCAAAAATAGCAACCTCAAGAATGTTTCTGATTATTGTATAATCCTACTAAAAGAAAACAAAATGTATACTGTTAAATTATTTATAATAATTTTTTTATTTAAATTATGTATATTTATAGTTTTCTGTAAAAAAATAATTTCCTGTGGTGAGTTTTAGAACGACCAACCATCAACTGTGGGGGTTTACCTGAACATGGACGATAAACAATTAAGTAATGAACTTAATCAAAAAACAACAACAAAAACATACAAATAATTTTTTTAAAAAATCTATGTACTTGAAAAATTAGGATTAAAGAGAATGAGATTTTACAAACGTAAAATTAAATAAATAAATTAATACAATCAGGTCAAAAAATGAATGAAGTAAAAATTAATAAGATACTATATGGAAATAAACATTTAAATAAATTAATACTTTCATACAATGAATTAAAAAAACGAGTTTTATATATAATTAAACCTAAAATACAAAGGTAATTTTTTTTAATTGGTTTTACATCTTGAACCTTTAGATACATCTTGTTAATTTTTCTCTCTTGTCAGGTCATAATAAAAATAAAACAGCGTTTAATTTATATATTATATTTGGACGTTTCCCTCCTATTTTATCGTAGTATTTCAGACTGAATCAGACGTATACTAAATAATACTAATGGAATTTCCAACGTCCAGAAGTGAGTCCAAATATATGAATGAATCGTGATGGTGTATATGACTTTTTGTTGAGGTCTTAGATTTGTTATATAATTTTGAGTTATATAATCAATATATAAAAAACATTATGTGTTTGGGAGTTGCCAAACGGGCCCTGATGATCTCGTTGTATGTATTTAGAGATGGTAGAGCTCCTGGCAGAGGTATACACAACACGTGCCAAAATCAAGGAAAATATTTATTATCTGTTTTTTCACTACAGCTGACTCCAATGTGTTTTGAACTTTTAATTCTCGCAGCCATTTATTTCAGTCTGGTTGACTCATACCGTAGTCCTGGAAAGAAATTTCGTACGTAGAGATTTTAGTAAGATGAGTCCAAAACAGATTTTTTGGCGGTTTTAAATTTTTTTAAAAAATGGGTTTCATGATTCTATTAGCTTTGTTTTCATTGAAGTTCGGTATCAATTTTACTAATGTAGCAAGCACGAAATAAGGCGGGTCTGAGGAATCGCGGCGTACTGTGGTTGAAAATAGACATTTTTTTTTTTTTTACAAGTTCGTCTATGATTCGCAGCTAAAATATTTTATTGCCATGTTAAAAACAATTAAATTTGCTTTATGATATATACTTTCAAATTTATTTTTGATATAGTGAATGACATATTGAGATGTCGATTGCAAAATGTTAACGACACTGTTTCTAACTTTTGTAAGGTAAATAAAAGGTATATTGTGTTTTTGGTAGATATAGGGTTGGTAAATTATTTCAGAAAGAATCTTGAAAATGATGGAATGTCTGGAGGTTTTAAACTAAAATAAATAAGCAAGTTTTTTAAAACCATTTTTTCTTCTTAACTAATTATTTATAAAAGCCAAAATGATAAATTTTAAATATACATAACATTAAGATAAAATAATATATATAAATCACATAATAATAATTGAAATTGAGTTTCTGACTCTTGATCAAAGAAAATAAAAAGTAGGAAAAATTTTGTTTTAACTCCAGATTTTTTTTAAAGTTCGGTCGAATCTGTAACATTATCTTAATAATTTCGAAACATTTATTCACTTCTCTGTCAAAATAAAATTGTATCATACAAGCTCCTTTATACCAAGAATAAGATATACTTTTATCGTTCAAATTCAAAAATTTTCCTAAAATGAGTATTCTTTTTGGTTCTAGATTTATGAAAGTTGGGTGTTACTTTTAATTATTGAACATCTTCCAATATAATGCTGTGTTATTTAGTTCTATTTTGCAAATAACAGAATCCATTGCTTGCGTTATTATTATTGTGCAACCTAACTACTATTTAACAAGTAATAGAATGGAATAACAGTTTAATAATAACAAAAACGTTTTTACCTGCCCTGTATGTTTGTTAATGTTTTATTGTCGATAGTTTTTTTGATCACTTTTTTCCCAAGCTGCTGCTACTAGACCTTGGTCCATCTTGGTTAACACCTCTCGAACCTGTGAAAGTTGTTTATAACTATTCATAAGGTCCGCCCACTTGCTATATAAAATGTGTAAAACAAGGTGGTTAGGGATGGGCTAGTGAAAGCATTCTTCAGCCTTATGTGGGTCGTGAGAACATAAGCTGACATTTATGGGAAAACAAACTCCTGTGGGGTGTTAACAAATTGATTGATGCTTGTGGTTTGTGTTCAATTACTGTTTCAAATGAATACTACAGTATTTAATAAACTTCAACGGATTTGGAAGAAAATAAATGGTTTGAATTTTTTTTTTTTTTACCAGAACAGTAGAAATTAATAATTCCCTGGTCAAATTATTTGAACTGAGATTTAAGAAGATATCGCTGCTTTACTTGAATAGTGGTATATCTAATAAAAAAAGTTTTGATTTTATTTAAAATTAGACGTATATCAAAGATAGCACCGTGGACTGCGGTTACTTTCTTTACTGAACTCGTTCTACTCGGCTGTCTCAAAGCTAAAAGGGTTGTAACAAATTAGCCATAGTCTATAGTATAATCTATGGAGTATCTCTACACCAAATAAAAAAAACTTTCTTTGTCAGATGTGCTTCTATTCAAGGAAAGCAGCGTATACACATATCACCGAAAATGGTTCAAGGTGCGTTTACATTTACCACATTCTGGCGAGTGCCCATGTTCGTAAGCGTGGAGATTGGCTAGTACTAGCTTTCTTGATTATGTTCTTGGTGATTCATTCTTAATATTAAAACCAAAGATAAATTAAATGGCTATCTGGTTTGGTTTCTATAAATTATGAATATGATGAAATGGACGTTTCGTCCCACTTCACCAGGGTTGTTCAAGTTTAGAGCTATCGAGTTTTTGCTGGTTTCTATAAATCTTCAAGACTGTTGGTTTATATAAATCTTCGAGCTTTCCTGGTTTTTATAAATCTTTATCATCTACCATCTTATTTGCGTATATTAAGGTTTCCTCTTAGTACAAGAGCCGGGAAGAAAAAAAGGCAGTTATATCACCCCAATTTTTCAGTACTTTAATAAAAGCTATATATGATTACTAGGCAAAATTGATGAGTGTGCCAAGTATTGGTAAGAAGAATAAAAAATGGCGGCTGTTTTAAAACCTTAAAACACATTAATTTTTCATTCGGAACTCTATATCTTAAAAACTACAATCAACAATAGAAAATCTAAGAGAACATTATTTAAAGAAGAGTAAATGTGCTAAAATATTAACCCTAATAGAGCTATTTATGTCCAATAGTTCTTGAGATATAACTCTTTAAAAAGCAACATTTCTTAAAAATGTACTGAAAGATTAATAGTTAATTTATTTTGAGAAATCTATTTCTCAGACAATATGTGACGTATTCATGTCTTTTAACACTCAAAATAAAGCCATTTTAATGTACTAAAAAGTAGTTTATGACCTTTATCTTCGTAGGACTAGTAGTTTTTATAATATTTGAAAAAAATATATCTCTAGAAACATAAGACGTACATATGTCTGCCAGCACTCAAAACAAAGGAAATTTAACTTACAATAAAGTAGTTTATGACACGTATTCTCGTAGGAGTAGTAGCTTTTATGATATTCGCATGTGAATATAAATTTGGCACATAAAAATTTGTCCGAACAACTATAAATAAATTTATTTTAGCAATTCATGAAAACTACTACTCCTACGAAGGTAAAGGTCATAAACTACTTTATAGTCCATTAAACTAGCTTTAATTTAAGAGCCAATAGTCACCTGTGCGTCAAATGGTTTTGAGATGTAGGTTTTTTAAAATAAATTCACTAACTACTGATCTTTCAGTACGTTCTGTACAACATTTTTATGAAATGTTCCTTTTTAAAAAGCTATATCTCGAGACCTATTGAACGTATATAGTTATATTAGGGCTTACATTTTAGCAAATTTACTCTACTTTCAATGTTGTTCTCTTAGATTTTCTATTGTTGTTGGTAGTTTTAATGATATTGAGCTCCGAATGAAAAATTAATTATTTTTAACGGTTTGAAACAGCCGCCACTTTTTATTCCCCGTACCTATACTCATAAATGTTGACTAGTAATTATACATAGTTTTTATAAAGTAATCAAAAATTGGGGTGAAATAACTGCATTTTTTTCCTCTTGGGCTCTTGTACTATCTCTTTTGATATTGTTTCTCTTAATAAAAAAATAAATAATTCAAACCGGTGTTTATAGCCGTCCGGCATGCTTGCTTCTACGGAGCACATACTGTATGTCGGAACGGACGTAAGTTTATTAAGCGTTTGTAAATGTAAAGATTCGGTATTTTGTATCTTGAGTTATCAAACATAACTCACCTTGATTGTTGGAGTTCATTTCCATGACGCGCAATTTTGATAAAATTATCCGTAATAATCTTGATTTTTTTTTTTACTACAGTGTGTGTAGCATAGAAGTATTTTTATCAGTACACAATAGTAATCAATGATGTTAAATCAACTATTATTTTGTTATTTATACCTATTCTGTTTTATTTTATAGTTTTAACAGAATTTAGTTTGTAATGTTTCCTTTTCATCGCATTGTAATTCGCACAGCGATTAAAGTTAAGGCATCTTCGAGAGGGATTCTACATAAACCACCTTAAGCTACAAACATTTGTTTTTTTAATGCGGAGAAGGCAATGGATACAAGCAATAAAGCGTTGGACCTATTAAGATTACTTAGGTGCAGGATGTGCGGTTAGGACTGAAAGCTTATAGTGCCAGAAACCAGTACCTTACTGATACCTCTAGCCATAACTTAGCCATCACCAAGCTACCGGTTTCTCAGACTTGATATAATATTTTGAAGTATAAGTATATCTATTTCTGTGTGTGCTCGCGCGTGTCTGTGTGAGAGAGGGAGAATGTGAGTGAGTATTTTTGTAGAATTTTAAATTAGTAATATATAGGTGTGTTTTTTATTCTTTATTTTTTTTTTTTTATGGAATTGAGCTCTGGGGCTCCACCAAACCATCAAATTCTTCCCGCATCCAATCCTTACAATCCAAAATCCTTGATGCTCCTTATTACGTTACAAATAAACTCATTCACAAAGACCTTAACATCCCTGATCACTGATAGGAATAGAACAATTCTATTTTAAACTTGATCAAATCCACAACTCGCTTAAACGTTCCAACTTAAGAAAAGTAAATCCCGTTAGTTTTATTGAAAACTACCATGAATAAATGCTGTTATTGTTGGAAATCTATCTGTGTGTCTGTTGTTTTTTTGTTTGTTGGTTGTTCAGTAAAACAGGGTGTATTTGTCTTCGAACTACGTTTTTGCTTGAATTGTTTTTTCTATTTTGGAACAGTACTGCTTTTATTTACGACTATATAATTTATTTTTTATTTCATTGATCAATTTTTACTTTTTCTTACCGATGCATGGGATATGAGGAATCATATAAATGTTCGAATTCGAGTTCGAATACACGTTTTGAGTCTTAAAAAATTATCATTGTGCGTGCATGCATGTGTGTGAACAGCTTTACTCAAAAACAATCAGTCAAACGAAACTGTAATTAAATATTTTATTAAATATTAATAATATTAAATATTAATAATAGGATGTATGCCTAGGATTTTACAACACTTTCGTTGATATCGACCTAGAAGAAGTGCCCCTTTATATAATCGATTTTACACATTTTTTTTTAGTTTCTTTAAAACGGTTATAACCGTTTTTTTAATAGTTAAAGCTGTTCAAGTACACCGCATGTGTGTATGCAAAACTGAAATTACATATTATTTTTATTAAACTCAGTTTATCAATTTATAATCAATGGTTTATCGAACAGGTATTATTCTATTTAAAATATTTTGAAAAAAAACTTGCTGAATATTCGAAAGTACTTTTAATTTTGTTTATTCGAAATAATTAGTAGTAATAAATATGGACTGTAAAATAATTTGAACATTAACTAAAGGAGAAATGGAAACAGTAGCTTAGAGGCTGGATTGCCTCTGTTCTCTCTCTATTGACACAAATAGAAACAAAGATTAGTTTCTGTTTGTGTCGATAGGCAGTTTAAACGTTGTTACGATATATCGTAACCAAGGTCCTTTGAATATTTGCGGTTTAGGTGGCGTTTTAGATATTTTTTTTCTTTTTTGATCAATGAGTACGCAGTTGAAGAACGACAGATGGTTTTCGAAATAGCCTGTTCTCATTGTCGACTTGGTGTTGTGACAAATGGGTCGAAGAGATATCCTGGTGCAAGAGTTGTTAGTGCGCAGAGGTGTCAGGTGGAGGAGACTTCCTCACTGGGGCATTCCTCTGACGGTTATAGAACCCTTGGGGTCGTTGCCAGCTGTTCCGGGAATACTTTATGTTCCGCTTCTGAAGGAGTGATCCAGGAGTTCGTCTTTGGTCCTGATTTTCCAGCATTATTAACCAAAATGCGAATTCTATAAACATAAAGAAAATAAAAAAATTACTTCTGCTAAGTCCTTGTGTAGCTGTCGTATTGAGTATATCACTCTAATTAATATATTTTATTAATGAACACAATTCGATAAGCATTGGAGCACTTTACAAGGCTAGAAGTTATAAATTTGAAACGTAAATGTTAAGTAATTAAAACATTTATCAGTAATTATTTAGCTGTAATAAATCAGTTTCGGTTGTAAACTGCGCAGATTCGACTTATGAGTCAGAGCTCTAAACCTAAATATTTTTGGCATCCGTCTTGGTTTCATTTTCCCTCTCTTCTTTTTCTTCTGTTTACTTTTTTAGTGCCTGAGTAACCTATAAATAAAATTTTTATTGATAATTTTATATGATAAATTTTTATTGATACAATTTTAATGTATTGGAATGTTTTATGAAGAGTCCTGGTTGAGACTGAGATGTGACTCTTAAGCAGAGAGCTGGTTAATCCGTAGTATACAAAACGTAAAAACTCTAATATTAATTTAAATCATATAAAAAATAAACATAAAAATGCAATAAAACCTTATTAGGTACCTGGAATTATTTAATTTGAGTGTATAAAAGATTTTTTTAGTTTTATATTAGTATTCTACTTAATTACTTAAAAGTAGAACTTTTTTCCTAACTTTCTTGATTTATTTTCTTTTTTAACCACCGGCTAAGTAGAGGTTTCTGTTATACTACTAATTTAAAATAATTATTTATGTTTTTTTAAATATTTAGGTTGCTTTTTTTTTCAATGCTAAGTCCCCAATAACATAAAAATGAAACCTTGGGATGTATGATAATGAGCTTGGTGCTATTCCGAATATCGCCAAATCCCGAATGAAAGATACTATGATCACTAAATAAAAATTTCTTCCTATTAATAAAATTCATTTAAGTTCCTTAAAAAACTAAGGATATGTGAATGAAACATGTAAACTACGATACCTACGAATAAACTAATAGTATGAACTGAGTTCAACAGTTTCCTCCATTTCCAATTCGTGGCACAGAACCCCAATCGGAGTTCCGTTGAATTTTGAACGGATTGTTGTTTTTTCATATATTGTAAATCCGCCCTTTTTAATATTTCAAGATCCCTTCCTCTACAATACACTCAAACAAAGCAAAGGGAAAGAAGGGGAAGGTATTGCCTCCACAGTTTTCGTGGTAGCGCTCGGTTCCTTTCTGGAGAAGTGGAGGATGTTTAGTAACCATTTGCGCAATGGATCCTTGCAATTCTCTCATATAATTAACAGGCTCTCCTGGAAGGTTGGCTACACTGCCTGAGGGAAAGGCAGTTTGTGCAACTTCTGTCTCGTTTGTTCTGCTCAGGCAGTTTCGGTTCTTTACAATGGTCCAACGTATTGTTTATATGTGTGTGCGCACATGTAAGTATA
>NW_027116513.1:524275-533415 GCF_000696795.3 Halyomorpha halys | reverse complement strand
TATATATATACAAGAGATAGTATGTCATAGTTAAAACCTATTTGTCTGTAGCTTGAATCGATACACTTCATTTTTTCACTGCTTTTAACAACTTATATTATAGCATTCCATTTTGTTTATAAGTATTGTAGAGGTACCTAAGATAAAAGAAATTAAAAGCTCTAGAAAATTTTATTTATTTTTATTGTGTAATATTACATTCTGTCATATTTTTAGACATTGGTAATCTGGATTATAGATCTGTTTCACACTATGTTTACAAATATATAGGTTAAATGATAAGAAAAAGAAAAAAAAATTAAACTTGAAGTCAAATAATATTTTAAGCATTATCATTCATATTTACATTCCGCCTGAAGAACTCCGAACCGAGCTCTTCTCACTTTTGGAGAAAAAGGGCCGGACTTCGGAAAATATGAAGTTTTAATATCTAAAAAAGTCTTCAAGTTTTCAGATAATTAACACGTTGCAAAGGCTCCTAAATCAAAGTTTGTTTTTTTACATTTTATTTATTTATATACATGATTGTCAGGAGACATACAGAGGGTAGTGATAGCTTAGTAAAGAAAATAACAAAAAAAAATATATAAAATAAAAAATAATTAAAAAAAGAAAAATAGAAAAATCTTACATTGACTTAGGAACGCTATAAAACAAATAATTAAAAATTAATAAATTATTTTAAAAATACATATCAATAGCTTACTTCGTATTTAAATTTAAAATATGTTTGTAACAGAATTTTTATTTTTATTAGATTTATTTATTTCTTGAAAAATGACAGGAAATTCTCTTAACAATGGACGCACTAAAATTGTTTTATTCAAAAATTGAATCTTCATTTAAGCACATACATACTATATGACATGTATTTCCACTACTTGCCTTGAATTTCTCATAATCATTATGATCTTGAAAGTATGTCAGTATTTATCCACTGGCTGTCAGTAATACTGATCGTTTGAGCACCTCTTGAAATAGATGTTCAATGTGCTGATTAATTTTTATTGATTTAGTCATAAACGGATTACTCTTAAATGTATAATGAGACATAAAATATAATGACAATAGTTCATAATAAATATAAACCTCTCATATCAAAACCACAGGCTCACACATTTGGCTATGCTCGCACCAAAATAAATGCTGAATAACACGTAATATTTCTTCTCGCAATATTACACAAAGGTCATAGCGACCGCAATTTATGATGAAAAACATTTCTTCCATTTCAACTGCGGTTTCTTTTTCTCTTTCTTATTTACTTTTTCTTAACCCCCTTTTTTTCCCCTTTTAATTTCCGTTTCTTTCTCGATTAAAGTCCTTCTCTGTCAGCTATTATTTCCTGGCGACCCTTTTTATTATTTTTTTAATAAAACCTTCAACTTCATTTATCGCTTAGTCTGTAATTTCAATTTTTTTTTTTTTATAGTGAAGGAAAAAATAGCTCCTAGTACAGTATTTATGATCAGATAACAACATTCATGGACAACTTGAACAACTTTTCTATTACCTATTAAAACTGATTTTAAGTTTTTCAATTTGTTTGATGCTATTCTGGGATTATCTAGAAAGTGGTTTTGAATATTCTGATTTATTTTTAACTCCAGACATCGTAAGCCTTTCATTGAATCTATTTTAGGGCAGAGGGGGAGTGTCATGTTTGACGGGGTTCTATGTATGTACCCTAGGTACTCTTAATCGGAGAAAATCTGGTAATGTGATTCTGACACCTCCTTGCACAACCGTTGGTCTAAGTAACAGCACTTCTTTGCCAAAATCTTGGTAAAGATTTTCGATTTTTTATATACAGGTTATGTGGTATACAATTGAAAAAAATATTATGTTTCAGATAAAATCTATGATTTAATTCGTAGATCATTTAGTCAATAGTACCGAATTCACTGGTTAGTAGTGAAAATAAAAATAAAATTAAAATGACGTTATTGAGCTGTGATCTATTCTTTTATTTCATTTTTTTTTTTGTGACTCTTTAGCGCAGTCATGCGTCACGCGAAGTGATGGTGTGATGCCTTTCCATATAATGATCGACCTTGGTCCCAAGTTGCATGACCGAAGTCATAAAACTAATAGTGTTGGTAAAATCCATAAATAATGAGCAATAAACCTCGCATTTGGCCATTAATGACGTGTTCTTAACCTAATTCACTATCTCATGAAGAGGCGACTTCAACTCCTGTAGGAGTTTTGGGGAATTGGAAAGTTGAATTTATTTATTCTTTTGTCCGACCGTGACTCCGTTGTTTCATTTTATGCTTGTCCTGTCTGATAAGTAATACTTTCTACCTTTTCATTCTTAACAGAGCATTTTCACCGAAATCATTACTAGAATCATCTGAGTGGGAATAAGTTTATGAATAAATTCGGTTATTCCACAGTGGGTGTTCCTCTTAGGCAGAGTTGGGCAAAAATTAGTGCAAATAAAACTATATAAAGAAAATTACCATGGATACAATGTTCATTTATTGATTTATGGGTTCTAATACTAGATATAATTATAAAGTATGATAATTATCTGTTATTTATTTACAGTTTTTTTTTTTTATTTATATTTTCTATGTTTCTTAATTTTCACCTAAAGATCATGAAATGTTTATAGATTTTATTTTTAGTAAGTTATATTTTAAATATTATTATTTTATTGTCTTTGTATATTTTAAACTTACACTATTTTTTTTTTAGTTAATTGTATATAGTACTATTTTACGTACTAGAATAACCCCCTCAATATCCCTAGGTAATTAATTTATGTTAGCTATAGTTTTAGTTGCTCTAATTTATCCCTCAATTTGCCTGTAGGTATAATGCTAACAGTTGGCTAGTTCTCATTATTTTATATGGCACAATAATTATTTGAGTTTAAGAGTTTTTATGAAGATTTCTTCAAGTCAAAGAAATTCAAGGTAGATTAGTAAATTAGTTCGTTGTAAGTAAAATTTAATCAAGAAAATAATAATTTTGCCATCTTATAAAATGCATTTTTTAAGCGTGAATATTGTTGCTTTTTAAATATATAATAGGTTTTTTTTTGCCTTATCAGTAGTTGCATTGTCATTTTGATATATACCCATAATTCCTCCTTAATTAAAATATATTATAATGTATACAACTTTTTAGTTTCACAATATCATTGAATTGGCTGGACCCATACCACAACGTATCTCTATAAAGTCTTTTTCCTCACAGCATTATGTGCACATTTGTATTATTACTAGTTTTGTTTCTATTTTCTACTATTACACTACTAAAAACAAGGGCATCATTTTCTAATGAGAACTTTCTGTCAAAACATTTTCTTTTTTTTTAAATACAAATAATATTTCCTACATCGTGGACGTTAATTCATACATTTGAACCGAATATTGTTTTAAAATCTTCAACTTTCATGAATTTGGGATTCATGTACATCCACGCGGATTTGATTGTATTTTTTATTTTAAATGTTCAATTTTACTTGATACTTAGCGATTACATTAAGGGTAAGGAGTGATTTTTATGAACAGTTGAAAGATTTTTTTAATAAACTGCCAATAGAGTATAAATGGCAGATTGATTATCGTGAAAATCAAAGACTACTTTTTCTTCTGTTCTGGTTACTCATTTAAGCTTTTATGTTCAATCAAAAATTGAAGAATCATCTGATTTTTTTTTCTTTTTTAAGATCAAAAATTATTAGAATATTTCTTTTATAATGAGCCAAAGATTTGCTTAGTATTATTGGCTATGATTTTAACCGTTTGTGTTTTTAACTTTGTAATGAACAAATGTATTAATAAGAATAAGTGATATTTTTTACTATTTTATAATTTTTTTTTTTTGCAGGTAATTCAACTTAAAACAGTTTAGAAGCTTTTTAGTGAGTAAATAACCATTTCATTCACATCTTTATAATGCAACTAAAAGTGCTAGAAAATTAGAGTATTTTATTATGACAATGGCGATGCAAGTCTTTTGCTTAAAGCGAATTATTTTAGTTATACTACATATCATAGTAATATATTCGTCTTTTATGTTATTAAAATATGTTTTCGTATAGTATTAGAGGGGTGGAGATACATAATTTATTTATTAATTATTTAGTGTTTTTAACACCATTTTGACTCTTTTCTAAGTTGATACATTGTTAACCTATCAAAATCCATTCTATTTTTACATACTTAATTAGTGGTGATAGTCAAAAGAGATAAATCCCTTTGGTAACAGACACAATTTTTCATTAAGTGTACATTTAAATATCAACAAAATATCGTCTATATAGCCGTCATTAGGTGCCCAAAAAATGGACTCAGTTTAATTTATTAACTAAAGTCTTAAATCAGTATGGAAATATTATTATAATGCGAGTAGGTCGATCAATATACGAGATGTCACTATCTCAGAAGTGGAGATCATAATACAAAAAAAGGCCATTCTTCTCCGCCGGACCCGCCCCTCCAAGACCCCCAGGGAGCGACGGTCCTATATCACTTATAAAATATGTGCTTAAAACGGAGAGAGAAGACTTAAGATGGTTAAATCGAGCAATATTTAAAAAGCGCCAAAACTTTAGGAACATACTACTGATGTACAGTACAGACTTGCTATTGTATTATTGTAAATACTATTTTCACCTACAATATATATAAAGAACCAGATTAAATCAAAACTGCTTGAAGCACCAAATGGATCTTCTGAGGAATATTCGGTTTTGTATAATTAATACTTTTTAGTGATCATTATAAAAAATACATCTTGAAAAATTACTTAAAATATTTGTATTATTTATTTTCTTTATAACTGTTTGTCACTTATGTGTAACAATTAAAATTAAAAAAAAAATAGTTGTTTTTATTTTTATTATTTCCGGGTTCAATGTTTTTTTTTTTTCCAAAATCTATTGCAAAATGGTATAAGTATAATTTAATTATTCAATTTTTTTTTCTAAATTGGAATAAAATTACAAATAAATTTAAATTTATTTCTGAATAATTTAAAAACTATTCGTTCATATTTTATTGAATCAAAAAAACAATCAACTGAATTATGAATATTTTTTAGTTGTACATCGGATAGGGATTTTGAATCTGTGAAAAGATGGAAAAGTCAAATGCTTACTATGATTGGTAAAGGTAAAAAAAAATAAATAAAAAATGATTGTAATGAAAATGTATTGTGCTCTGAGTATCATTTATTGTGTAAATAACTTAATTATAACATTAAAATCTGTCCCGCTACAACCCATGAAAGGTCAGGGGTTCAGTACTGTAAAGAAGTACTGTTAATAGACCAACAGTTGTGCAAGGAGGTGATTTGGTCAGAATCACGCTCGATCGCCAGATTTTTAATCAATTAAGGGTATCCAATGTAAGAGGTGGACCTCAGGAGGGCTCCAGAACCCACAGGAGTTGACTCACATTAAATTCAATCACAAATTCTAACATTAGTTACATGAATCACAAATTCTAACAGTTACATAAATAACAAATTCTAACATTAGTTACATAAATTATGAGATCTCTAATGAATTGATTCATGGCAGCGTTTAAGACTAGAGGTGACGTTTTTAATGTGCTTAATATTTTAAATGGTAAACATTGGAATTAGTTAAGTTTTTTTTTTTGATAAGGTATAGAAAATTTCCCTGGCAGACAGTATAGTTAATTATGCCAGTATTGTTTATTTGTATAATATAGTTTGGAATTTGTAAATAAAAACACTTTTTCAATTCAATTTAAATAAAAATTATTAAAACCTTTTCTGCTGGAGATAAAATTTTAAACAAGAG
The DNA here is from genome assembly GCF_000696795.3 of Halyomorpha halys. Classification (NCBI taxonomy): domain Eukaryota; kingdom Metazoa; phylum Arthropoda; class Insecta; order Hemiptera; family Pentatomidae; genus Halyomorpha; species Halyomorpha halys. The sequence continues at coordinate 527,630 of NW_027116513.1, read as the reverse complement.
TTTTAATCATTAACGTATATGAATCATGTGTGATCTAGCAATGTTTGAATTAAATTTTTGACTTTTATAAGAGCATCACTGTCTGCGTTCATACTATTGTATTGCATGCCTCATATATGATCTTCAAACTTAATCAGATAGCTCGAAGAATGACTTAGTAATTATGACGATTGTGAAGGGTCATGGACGAAAGGTGTTTTCTAAGGCCGCTTTGTTGAGCTCAACACGACTTGGGTTTGCAGCACGTACGCTAGCGACCTTTGGACCGCGTTTGCGTAAGTAGCGTACTACTTACAATAGAGCCTATGTTTTATTTTTATTCTTCATACGTTTGATGTACGGTTGTAATAGTTCGACGGGAATTTTGGCAAATTTTTGGTTTCCAGGATAGAGTCAGGTTAAAAGTGACTGCAAGTTTTTTGATTGCCTGTGTGGAATGCGATAGGGTATTGTTCAGGGTCCTGGGATAGATTTAAAGAGAGGGAGATCCGATTATGATTGCTTCACTCTTCTCGTATTTAATAGTAGCTTATTGTGGTTTTCTGAGGAGCTTATTATATTAAGATCATTTTGACAAGGCACCCCCAACTATAAACAATGTTAAAAATAAAAAAAATGTAAGATAAAATAGATTAAAATAATAATTTTTAATAGAAGATAAAAGTAAAGTTAATTACAAAAACAACAATGATATTTAAGGATTTAACATAATAAATAATTGACTTCTAATGGAAAAAAAAGAAAGTGTATGTAAGAAAAAGATGAAGAGACAAAAAAAGTTAAGATAAAATAAAATTTTAGAGTGAAAATAACAGAATTAATAAATATAGAACTTAGAACAGAATGTCCTGCAGCAGCCTGCACAGTCTTCGGGTTGTGGTTGGGTTTCCCAAGTTGTAGGTCACTGCTCCTTTAACTGTAGGTTACTGGGAGTGGAATATCCTGAACCTTTTTTGTATGTATCCCTCTATTGTCTCTATTTGCAATTCTTATTACTTTATTTTGAAAAGATTGTGATTTTTTCCTTTTCCTAAAGTATGCCGCTCACCAGACTTCACAGCCATACATCAGCAGTGACCTGAGAATTGTTTTAAAAATAAGAAAGCATGTATTTAAGGAATGATTAATTTGTATGTAATCTGAATATACATGTTACTGGGAATGTTGGGTGGGTATACTATAAGGAGGTATATTTACTACAAACATACTTTGCTAATGATAAATTATTATGTATATAGTGTAATATTGCGTATATAATGCATATTGACTAATTAATACAAGATTTAACAAGACTGGACCTATTAGGAACCTGTACTATCCAGTTTATATTAAAGGTGGCCTATTAATTAATTAATCCAGTTTAAATTAAAGGCCGCACTAGTGTCCAGCCTGACCCAATATACATTGGTAAATATTTGCTTTTATGTTTTTCTTCACAGATGTATGAATATTGGACAATTATTGAGAATGATTTAACGTCCACGCTTAAATTAAATCTGTACCGCTACAACCCATGAAGGGTCAAGGTCTCTGTACTTTGTAAGGAAGTACTGTTACTAGGCCAACGGTTGTGCAAGGAGGTGATTTGGTCAGAATCACGCTCCACCATCGTATTTTTACCCCATTATGGATACCCACTTAATGGTTCTTGGTGGACCCCAGAGTACTCCCGAAACCACGGCTACTGTGGATAATTATCTTCCTCAGCTGGATTCGAACCATAATCCGTAGAGTTAGTAAGACAGTGCCCTACCACTGAACTACCCACTCCCATTTCTGGTTATGGGTATGTATTTGAATCCAGAGTTCATGTACTATAAGAAATACTCTTTGAACATTGTTGAAAGTTCAAGCTCCTTTAAATATTCTTTCTCCTTTCTAAGTAGTCTTTTTTTTTTTTTGCATTCTTAAGCCACTTAAATTCCTCAAATTCTTCTAAAATATCAAATTAAATCAAGCAAATAATTGCCATGCATTTCTAAATATCGGAATATCTTTACGTCTACCATATCCCAGAACGGTTTATTTATAATCTCTATTATTTGTAAGCAAATAAAACTGTGCGAACAAACAAAACCATTCTCGCAGAAAAAAAAAATCATTTCATGTTTTTTTAATGCTAAATTCCTGAATCTAGATGAATTAATTTTGTTCAAACCCGATAAAGATTAAATCATATAATTCATTCAATGTAAATATTTGTATCAATTACTGTATTACTTCCATCTAAATGTTTGTATAAAACATATAAGTTTAAATATTCATCGCGTTTATTCGAAATATATTCCGATTATAATTTAATACTTCACTCACGCTTGAGAATTGTTTAAAAGAACTTTGAGAATATGTAATTAAGTTATTATATATAAAGTCTTAATGTATAATAATGAAGTTATTATTTTGTCATGTCATTGTTTTGTTTGTCTATTTCTGCTTCTCTGTGTTCACAATCTAAAACGTGAGGAAAAATTATTAGCGGGTTCTAGTAAATTCTAGGATAATTTAAAATTGTATGATACACTACGAAGAAGATATTGTAAATGAGTTTTTAAACTAAAACTGCCTCTTGTAAGTATCATAGACTACCTTGATCTTTGAATTCCGCCATTTCATGTCCTCCAGCCTCCACCTATGTCATTATCAAAGCCGAATCAGCAACAGTCCTTCTAATGGCTATTTCTATTACCCACTTCACAAATCACAAATAATGAAGGAAAAAAATGAATGTGGCAATGATCTCTGATGAGATCGAGATAAACAACACTTAACAGTTCTAACTTCTATGGGTGTGTATAAGATTTGGCGTTAAGGCTGTTTTATGTATATACTATATCAGGATGACAAAGGGTGCTAAGAAATAGGAAGTCACAACAACTAACAGATCAATCATCTATACATATAATTCCTCAGATCCATTTTATGGCTATCAGGAGCGTTAAATTTTGATAAAAGGTGTTGAAAGAAAGGGAGCTTATTTTGTAAAGTTAAGAATATGGAGTACATACTATATTTTTTTATTCAATACTATATATGTATATATATTGTTTGGTATTTTTTTAACATTCTGTAATTCCTTCTATTCAATATGGTTATTATCATATTTTTTTGTTTTTCTCATTTATAAAACCATCTATCATAATATTAATTATAAAGTAACCAACATCTAATGAAATGAAATTTAAAACATTACTACATTATTAATTTGTATTCATATATTTAAATATTTTTAGTTAAAATCAAATGTAAAAAAGGCATGGCAACGAAAAATATTTCCTCTATCGCATAATAGTTCTAAAGGTATTTTCTAATAATAATAAAATAAAAATACAAAACGATTAATTAACAAAAGGATTAA
>NW_027116513.1:495899-524200 GCF_000696795.3 Halyomorpha halys | reverse complement strand
CAAATTTTAATTCAATATTATAGACATTCAATAATATTTTATGTTAAATAAAATCATCTAGCTGTCTTATCTATTTCTAAATGCAGTTAGGGGTGTATTTATTATTGCATACAAAGAAATAATGTTTTAATATAAATTATTTATTTTAATTTTGTGAGCGTGCAAAATTGCTCTACTTAATGATATTTTGAATTTATTCCTGATACCTTAAAGGAAATTAAATGTACACTGAAGAACTTAAAAGCCTTTCGGATTTTAATTGAATTAGATAACCTGAAAAGACAGAGGTTTTGAGACACGCCTTTCAGTGGACATCTGTTACTGCATATCGTTAACTGTCCTAGTGAAAAATGTTTATTTATGGGAACACGTTCCTACTGACAGATATAAAAGAATAATTGACACCGTTTAAAAATAGTTTTTAAAAGGGAATGTAGAAAGAAAAAGGTGGAGAGGTTGGCTGTCAGATGCAAATATAGGAAGAATAGTATTTATAGACCAATGTTCGGCGTCAGAGAGGCTCGCGGAGTATCTGCCGTGTTGTCCATTTGTATGCGTCTCTGGCGATACTTCTGGGCTCACTCATGCATATTGAAGCCCTAGTTAACCTTAATGCTTTCTTCCACACGAGCATGCCAGAACATTGTATTCCTCCTGTTCAATATATATTATCCTTGTGTAGACCTTAAATATTTTCTCATGGCTCATTTCTTCCTGCATAGTTTCCAAACTATTGAAATTCTTCCTTTTATATTATTTTTTTTTTCAAATTTATTTTTGTTGGTCTGGAGTAGCAGTTACGAATGTCCGAATTGGAGGTCTTAAGAAAAATAAATTTGAAAAACTAACTTGGATGGAAATTCCTTTTCTTTCCTTCGATATTGGAACATCTAACAGAATTTTTTTAAAATAATTTTATTATGAATTGGACGTATTCTAAAAATAGTACCGTATACTAGGTTTATTTTCTATACTGGAGCATCTGTACGTCTTATAGTTGCTGATATAATTTTTCATAAACCAACAAACTATTTCTTAAAGACATCTGTACGTCATTCGAGTAGTAGTTTCCATTATATTTACGAATATAAATTCAATCAATAAAATATTGATTTTTCGTTTTTTGATTAAAAAAATAGTGTTTTATTACGTTTTCTAGTGTTGTTAGTTTTAAAAATATGGATCTGCGAGTAAATAATTAACGGCTTTGTCAGATATGACTCCAAAACATGGCTTTTGAGATTTTTTTTTTATATTACAAATGGACATGGGTTGTTTTTCTCCAAGCTACAGATTTTAAAAGTAACATTTTATATAGTCACATAAAAGTATTGGAATTAAATCCAATAAATTCGTGGTTCAGTTGTCCTGTCCATTATTAGCTTCAGTTATTCTATATAATTTTAACGCAATAAATCAAAATAAAATTATAAATAAAGTCAGTATTATAATTTTGATTCGTTCAGAAGAGATTATTGGTTTAATTCCCACCTAGGTCAGTCAATATTTCTTTCACGACGTCCCCTAGAAATGAATCTCAGTATTATAATTCTGGGATTGCATATACCCTCAATAGAGAAATTGAAAAAATAATAATAATGATGTGGTCAATACTCACTGGTTGTTTAAATTTAATTATTTTTTTCGTAGTAGGAATTGCACATCTCCCATCAATAGCCTAAGAAAAGATTTTTAAAAAAGAGCTACATTCATTAATCCGATAAGGTTTAACGCGTACATTTAAGCTTTAAATAAACCTCATTTACGACGACCACTTTTTTTTTTTTTTTTTTTTTTTATGGATGAACGGAATATTCATTGAACTGGACTTTCCGGATGGTGCAGACAGAAACATCAACTTTCGACAAAACTTTCTGCCCATAAAACCTTTTATTGCCTTAAATTGGTTTCACCACATTCTAAAAATATAAAAATTTAATAGATTGATAATGAGTTGTAATAAATATGTTTCTCAATTTTCAGATATTATTATTATACGAAGTTGTGAAACGAGCCACTTTTTAAATTCAATTCCATAGAGACGTTCGTCTTCATGTCTTACGGTTTTACGGTACAAGGGCGAAGAGTCTGTTATCTTAAAATATTGCTATCTTGGGTTAAATTGCATTCTAATGTGGTACTCTATTTGTAGAGGTATTTGTACCAAATGGCCTACTGATATTTATCAAAATTATAAATGTTCTACCTTAAAATGGCAACCATAATTGAAACGCAATCGTCTCAACAATTTTCAAACCCACTGTTAAAGCATTGGACAAACGATATACAATGGAATATTTTTTTTTATTTAAGTTATATGATTATTATTTAAGTATGCATATTGATGAAAAATTATACTCTGTTAAGAATATATCAGTTCTTAATAGTTAATATTTTTTTTTCTAAATCTTCCAATGTTTCTTAAAATTATTTATTTTATTGTTACTAACTTGATATCTTGTCATATCGGACAACTTCCTGGAAGTGATAGTTGCCGTTCAGTTTGATATCCTCAATGCCAATCGATCAGTTGATGTCCTTATTTCGATAGCTTCATAAATTGTTGATACGTTTCCCTCGAACTGTTCTAATCTCTACTGACAATTTTTCATTGACATTATTATTTAAGCTGGAAGAGAATAATTTATTCATTTGAGTTATTCTCCATGTTTAAATTTTTTTTACACCCATTAACGGTAACAAAGACTAAAACTTTTTTTGTATTTAATCCGTAACAACGTAACAGTATTAAAACAAAAGACGCGTAAAATTGGTTAACGATTGGATGCGGACGGGGTATTCTATAGTGGTTTAGGTGTTACATCCAGAAGTTGTCTTTATAAAAACTCATTTCGTATTATGACATTTCCGATTGAAAGTATCTTATATAAGTTGAGAGTATAGTTTTAAACAACAGAAATGTGAAAGATTGCGAAATATTAGGTTGAGGAAGGAATGTATTTTTTTCTTCCTAAACTTAGAATATTTGGGTCATTACTCCAAAAAGGGATAGTTTTGAGTTTGAACTTTCAGAAACGTTAAATTACTCCAATCATGTTTAAAAAAAAAAGAAAAAAGGAAACACTTGAAGTGAAATTCTACGCTCATCCAAACAATAAATATTTTATTTATAAACAAAATGAAAAAGAAGCTATGACAAGGTGAAGAATGACCTTTATTTCTCTGGATAGTTGGTGAGTTTAGAAAAGAAAGTTGTAATATTTTTTTTTAACAAACAAAAATGAAAAAATTATACATTTTATTTTTAAATTGAGAACAAGCCAAAAAAATTTACGTTTTTTTTTTGTATACCTGGCCATTTCTGACATACGGGGGTGGGGAAGGTTATCATATACCGTGACGGATTTATATTTAAAAAACTTTCTTGTTGAAACGTTTTTCCAAAACGTGTTATTGAAACTACTCCGAAGTATTGGATATTACTAATATTTGATGTGCATACTCGCTCAACAATTAAGGTCAAGAGGTTGAAGCAAGTAATTTGAGCTTTCAAGTCTCAACTGCCGTTCATACTTGCCTAACACTTAAGGGTGACTGAATCGTGATGGTAGTTGAAATTGAGATGCACAACCGGAAAAAACAGGTCGGAAAAAAATTGTAGATATAGTTTTGTTTCTACAGTTTAAAAAAATTGTCAGGTTAAAATTGTAAATGTGATTTTTAAATGATCTGGACATCACCTTTACCACATTAGGGGTATTCATGATGTTGTGTTAAATGTTATATGTTTTACCATGTTAAATGTTATAACTATAGGATTGTGAGCAACCCTATTTGAAGTCATGTTAAACGTTAAATGCATAAGATTCCCTAGCGGATTTTCTCAGCAACTTGTTGTATAAGCCTTTATGTTTATAACCTTCCTTCCAGACCCTCATGTTATTGTTTACTTCAGTTTTGATTTAAGTAATTAATTAAAACATGCCTAGAGTGAGTGAAAAGTGGAATTTGTGTGAAAGTTTAGCTTATGAGTGTCTTATTGATCTTCAAACTTGTGAAGAAGAGAATGAAGATGAGCTAATTGACAACTGTATTGAAAGTCACAACAACTAATATGGCGGCGATCTCAACTGGTCTAGTGTGTGACGTCATTCTCGATTTAACTGACCAAGTAACAGACTCTCAGCCATGTTAAATGTTATTTCGTTTTACCACGGCAAAAGAAGGCAATTTTTTTCGATTTAACACGAGTTTTTCCATTTAACACGCTTTAACATAGATCATGAATACCCCTATTAGTGCTGGCATTTTCGTTTTTCTTTTGACCGCAAGCCTGACCATCTCCATAATTTGAAATTATACGGTCAACTAATTATATGTATTATGTATATACTTCAGTTCATGATCTTTAGTTTAACATGTTAAAGTGTGTTAAACGGAAGAAGTTAAGTTAAATAGAGAAATATTTCGCATGATATAACATTTAACATGGTGGAGAGTATCAATAGGTCTGCTAAATGGAGAATGACGTCACTCAACAGACCAGCTCACACCATTTTGTCTGTTGTCGTTTTGATAGGCTAGCTGCTTGTAGTTTGTGTTTGGTTTTTTGATTTTTTTTTTTTTTTTTTGGATGTTTATAAAACTCTAATAAAGTAGACATAATATAAAGATAATACTGGAATAAAGTACAATGTTATGGGTGGACTAGGGAATCCGTTAGGAGCTCCTCTATAATTAATATAGCATGTACTTTGAATTGGGCTACTCACAAACCTATATTTAAAATATTTAGCATGCTTAAACGTTTTAAATATAACACAGCATTATAAATACACTTAATATCCGTACGGGGACAAAACATACTAGTATTCGAAATAATTTGAATCAATACAGGATGGAAACCATGAGGTAAATATACTTGACCGACTGTCCCAGCTTAGCTGACCAGCCAAACGTAGCGGTCGCGGTAGAAGTCTTTTAAATTGTTGAAGAGCAGGTGGCATTATTGAAACACCTGCGCCTCGCTCGAGTCTCCTCTGGAATATTTACTCGGCAACCGATTCTCCACAATGCTATCTCATTATTATTTCTTCACAATATTGTTTTATCACAATATATAGATTATCTGCTGTTATCATTTAATGGAACAATGAAAACAAATAATTCTCATAACAATTGCATTCGCAAGTGTGTCCTAAGAATTAAAAAAAAAAATTATGGTTATCAATGTATGTCAAGGTTCATTAGCTTACAGTAAAAAACAATTATTAATTACAAACAATGGTGTCGTGATTGGAGGATTAAAATAAATTCCAACAAATCCCATCAAATTACCTTTACCCTACGTCGTAAACCTACTGACTGCCCTACAGTATACTTCAATAATGTTGCCCTTACCCCTGTTGAACAGATCCGCTACCTTGGACTACATCTGGACAAACGACTAACCTGGAATCCTCACACAAGACTGAAAAGACAGGAAACTGCACGTCGATTTCGACTATTACAGCACTTACTAGACAAACGCTCCAAACTTCCAATTCATTGCAAAAGACTGATCTACATGACAATTATAAGGCCTATCTGGAAATACGGCGTTGAGCTTTTTGGGGCTCCACTAAACCTTCGAATTCCTCTCGTATCCAATCCTTACAATCCAAAATCCTTCGTAAAATCCTAAATGCTCCCTACTTTGTCACAAATAAAATAATCCACAAAGACCTTAATGTTCCATTTGCAAAAGATGGCCTCGAGACCTTATATTGTAAAAATGTTTTTAGAGTGCTACCAATGGGTAGTTTCTCTACATGCTTGTACCAAACCATTATGATTTCCTCAAATTTACTTGATGTATTTATGTAGAGTTGTAAATATCAATAAATAAATATTTTTAAAAAATCAAGATTTATAATAACAATTTTTCCATCTAACGGTATTAGATAAGAAGAGACATTGAACGTTTGTAAATGAATTACTGACAGTTTAAAAGTAAAACCTATCCTTACTTCATTATATTGTGGCTTAAGAGCGGTAACATTAAAAACAATTTTGTACATCATTTTTTTGTGAAGGTTACTATAAAACTTGTGTATATATATATGTGTGTGTGCGCTTCAGATGATGTTACATCCCTTATTTAGTCTTCATTGGTACTAAATAAGTACCAATTATACGGAGTACAGTTATTGACATTTTTAACCCATTGTCGATTAAGATTAGTATGAATTTTAAGGCAGAAAGACTCAGTGTTTTCTATTTTCACGATTTTCCAGTTTTTCAGTTGCTTTCAGCTAGTACCGAGTTTTGTAAAAACTTTGCGAAGGATCCAATTCTTCGGGACTATGTTCGGTTAGTGTCGAAATGAAGAAATTAATCGATTTTCTATCTAATCAATATGTCAATCATTGTTCGAGCGTTCGGTGTCAGTAAGTTAATTATTTATCGAAACCGTTAATATTTAACATATTAACACACCTACTTGACAGGTGGGTTGAGTTCATTGGTAAGTTCATAGACTAGACACTCTTAGGACCCGGGTTTGAATCCGGCTGTTGCAGATAATTTTTTTCTATTTCACTGTAGCCCTCAGTCAGCTTTGTGGGTTCGGGAGCCATCCAGCCTCATGAAAAGTGTACCCTTAATTGTATGCGTTTGTTAAAAATCTGGTGGTCGAGCCTGATTCTGACCAAATCACCTCCTTGCACAACCTTTGGTCTAGTAACTCTAGTACTACCTTATAAAGTACTGCACTCCTAACCATTTATGGGTTATAACGGTACTGATTTAATTATTTTAATAGAAACTGAATTGAATTTTAGTATAGAATTAAGGTAAAAAAAAACCTTAACTTTCGGTGGACAAGTGTATATTTTATTTGTGGATTTGTGGACATTTTATTTTTCAAATTTTATAGGAAACTCCTCAATTTTACTCTGTCTTATGTTTCATACTATATATATTATTTCATAGGTCTTAATGTATATCACGAATCATGACTAGTCTATTATTAGTCTTAGATTCATAATTTATTATAGACTATTTTTTTCCCCCGACGGTTAAGCAACGATGAAGAATCCTCTTTGTTAGGACTAGTTGAGCTAGTTGAGACTAGTTATTTTATTACTAAGTAATCAAACCAGGAGTTATAAATAATTAACCCAAAATGAGTGTGTGTTAAAATTATATTGCTAACTAATACGATTTTCGAGTGACTTAAAAAAAATATATATTTATCTTACACTCTGGTATCAAATTAAGAATGAGGATTGTCTGGAGAAGATTTCTGGAAGCTGGAATAGACGAACGGCCCCTCAAGTAGCCATAAGCCACGAATACACACAACTTTAAGAGCGGTGGGATATTCTTAGATCGGTTACCCATTTGGGAAGCCAGATAAGCTGTTAAGATGGTATATACAGCGGAAGTATACCTCTCACAGTTCTTGTATGTATGTTTATACTCGTCTATAATTACACTTGCCTCATATAGAGAATTTAGTACTGACTAAATTTATATATGAAGTTTTTTAATGAAATTAATTTATTTGTATTCTTTGTTTTTAATTAAATTAATTTTATACTGCATTCTTTAATAGTTTTTAATGGTCATGACCTCCTTAGTTTATGAATTAAAAAAAAAGGACTAAATATGCATACATTAATTGATTTTATAAATAGATGTTTTTGTTTTTATAGTTTTGGGAGTTTTGTATGTTTTGAGACCAAGGCGTCTAATGATTAAAATTCAGCCAATTGAACATACATTTGCAAATAATTTGAAAAATTTATCACACAGTAAACTTAATAATAATTTCAACTTTTTTTTTTAATTTCCGCCTTTAAATCATAAACAGAGCATTCTAAATTAAGTTATAGTACAATAAATCAAACAGCATTAAATTCTGCGTTGAACGAGTAACCCAACCTAATAATTTGGTTAAGTAATCCGTGGGAAACCAAAAAACGAAATGCTCCTTAAAATTTTCTCCAAAATTGATGTATAGTAGTATGTATGAATCGAAACATAAAATGGAAACGTATTTCAGGAGGTCCTAAAACGTTTACTAAGTAGCTGATGAGGTTTGATAAAGCAAAAAATTATAAATTTTAGATCTTTCTTTCTGATCTTCGCCTATAAATCCTAAATGTCGTAGTGGTAAAATTTGTAATAAAGGAAATTCAAGAACATTTAGTTATGCGTTTTAAAAAAATTACTCCAATTTAAATGATGTCCTCTTAGTAGATTCTCTAGTGTAGTTCTTAGTTTCAAAGATATAGTGCTCCGAATAAAAATTTAATTTTTTTAAACGTTTTGAAACAGCCGCCGTACTTTATTACTCCTTATTATACTTGGCAGACTCATCAGTTTGACTACTAAAGTAATAAAAATTAAGGTGAAATAACTGCCTTTTTTTCACCCCGGCTCTTGTACTAAGATGTTGGAACATAATGAACAACCTAAGTAGGTGTTGTACGATCATATGGCTTGAATGAATTATTATACTGATCTATCACTATATATACGTAAATAATTGTGTACTTTCAAATTATGAAGAAGATGGTCGGGGGATGAAGCTCTACGAAGTGGGGCGAAACGTCTCCAAACAAACAGTTGTTCATTATTTCCTCTTGACCATTTTCTACTCACTCGACTAATAATTTAATGTTGTTTAATTTGTTTTATAATAACATTTTTACTAGGATCTACCGTTTTGAGATTTACAGGAAAAGAAAGACCTGATTTCTAATATATTACTCTATTAAACTAATTGGTTGCGAAGTAACTGACTTAGGACCGTCAGAAATTCATGTGATTGAAACTAATTTTCAAAATTATTTTCAGGTATATGTTCTATCGGACTTCTGTACTATTTAGTTATATTTCGAGTATTAAATTAAATTATTTTTGAATATGTATATATAAACGAATCTAAGTTAGTTGCAATTTTGTTTGTAATAATGATCATGAATATGCTACGAACAGAGAGCTTCTCGGAAGAGGTGACTAAATACATGGAAGGATAGTAAACAAGAGCAATTGATGCACTGACTCAGAGGGCGATTACCCGAGCCCGGAGGCCTTGGATCAGCTGGCGGTCCGGATTCCTTTCTCCTGACGGTCCCTTGAGGTCCTCTGACCTTGAGGGTATAGAGCCCTTCCATCCATTAGCAAAGATGGATATGGGAGTTCAAGGCTTCATGTCCAAACGAGAAACAGATTAACTATCAAGATTGGCGTTGAAAAAAATAAAATATAAAACCTGGTGATTAGGGAGGCATTGGCTGGGATTAAGTTAACTACTGCTCGTTTCCTCGTTGGCCATTGTACGCCGTTTTGGATATTACTTTCCTCAACTACATAAAGCAGATGATCCTAATTGTCAAAAAATGAGTTTTCTTGGTCTGTGTTTTGATTAATACCGTTTTCCGGTAGGTCGCTAAGACAATCGTTGAAGTATTTTTATTTATTTATTTAATACCAGTTCGGTCTAGTGGGCCTTACATGGTTAATGTAAGAGGTATATATATATATATTTAACCATTGATTATGGGAGGTTATAGTCTCATACAAGACACCCCTAACTATATACAATGTTACAAATAAAATAAATCGATTAAAAATTATAATTCTTAATAAAAGATGAAAGTAAAGTTAATAACAAAAACAATGGCATTCATGGATTTAACAAAATAAATAATTGACTTCTAATTGTTAAATTAAGTCATTGACTTAAAAGTTAATTTTAAAAAAAGATAAAGAAAAAAAATTAAAATAAAATATAATTTTTGAGTGACAATAACAGGATGTCCTGCTGCACCCTGGGCTTCAGTCTTCTGGTAGTGGTTGGGTTTCCCAAGTTGTAGGCCACTGCTCCTCTAGTAACTAGGAGAACTTCATGAACCTTTTTTTGTATGTAATTCTCAATTGTCTCTATTTGTAATTCCCGATGCAATTGGCTGTTTTTATACAAACCTTGGAGCATCCACTGCAGTTATCGTTAAAGTAGTTTTATTTGTTAATATAACTTACCTCAAAAGGTCCTCGGTGCTAAATTGTTATTGAACCAACATTGAAAACGTTAAGAATTATTTTATAGAGTTTACTCCGTTAAACCCTTAATTAGTCATCCTGTCAACTGGAAGGCTCAAATTTAGGTTAAATGAAACTAAATAACCAACTGCTATTTGACATGAAAGCATTATTCTGATAAGAGAAACGGAAAAAAGAATTACGCCCATTAGTGTTTGCCATACTCATTAAAACAGACCTTCTATTTATGTTTTTTGTCATTCTACATCACCTTTTACGATCTTTTATGTTACTATCATTTTTTTTACGTATCATGATATATGATACGTCTTTATTACTACTCGTACTCATTATTTCCAGAAATTTATTTTCAATCTGAAAACAATACTTCTTCTATTATCTCCTTGAAGTTAACTATCCAATACTTTCATAGTTTGTATTTATCCATTTTATATTCATTATAAAAATGCGAGATCATTAATTATTTCAACTGATCAAGGGGATTTGTTTTTAAATTTTTTATATAAACGCAGCCATACGATTTCGATTAATAAGGATAAGGCCTGTCTGATATTAAAAATAACTTAATTGTAAGTAGATTAATTTAGTTTTTGAAAAAAATTTAAAAAAGTGTAAAATCGATTATATAAAGTGACACTTCCGTTTTGTCGTTTTTAAAGAAAGATTTGATGTAACATATACCTGTACATTAATTCCGTGCGACTTTTCATTTTTAATCTAGCCTGCTAAATCCCATGAAATATTATGTCGTTAACCTACGGACTGCTATAACCTACAGTATACTTTAATAACATTGGTCTAACCCCTGTCGAACTGATCCCATACCTAGGACTTCAACTGGGCAAACGACTTACTTTGAATCCTCACATACGAAGTTGAGCTTTGAGGCTCCACTAAACCTTCAAATTCCTCTCTTATCCAATCCTTACAATTCAAAATCCTTCGTAAAATTCTCAGTGCTCCTTTCTTTGTCAGAAATAAAATCATCAATTAAGAAAGACCTTAATGTTCCATATGTAACCGATCTTGCCCGAACCAGATATCATTCCTTCCATTATAAACTCCCTAACCTCACTAAACCTAGTAGTTTCTAACCTTGCTTCCTCTTCCATTCCTGACAGTCCTCCGAGGGGCCTGAAAAGAAGATGGACACAGGACCTGCCAATATAAAACGTCATTAGAGTACTTCCTATGGGTTATTTATTTATTGCTATTTACAACTGTAATTATAATACATTTAGTAAATAGCAATAAATAAATAATGTTTTTAAGGGTGTGAAAAATAGTTTGAGAATTCAATTTCCTGTAAGACGTCGTCATTATAATTAAGGGATTTATTGATACGTCACCATGACGTAATTGGGGTTTCACGGCTGGAACTCAGATTATATATTTCATTAATTTCTGTATTAGATTTAATTTTTAATGAGAATACTTCAGTGTAAATATCTCTTCCCATTGGAAACGTTTCAGTTAAGTACACTATACCTTGCTTCCTATTCCATTCCATTTTCAAAAAAGCTAGGCTGTTCACTCACACATAAACCATTTTGGAAGACTTGGTTATTTAGGCACAAAGGATCTTAACTTTTTTGTTTTCGTAGAAAACTCGAATTTTAAATGTTTCATCATCGCAATATTTTTCCTTGCTATGTACTTCACATATTATTGGCAACATTTAGTTACTTTTAATTAAGTTCATAATTCTGTTATATGATGATAACGGACACCTTGACTTAAGGGCATCCTGATAGGGCCGTATCGTATAATGGATTTTCTTTTCTGCAGCCTTTGGTCGCTTTTCTGTAGTAGCTTTTTTTGTCATGTACATCTGTAAGGGAGGTAGGGCAATAAATTTATCAAAATTTTATTACTTTCTGTAGCATATAAAGCTACATTAGGTAGTAATAATCATAGTCTCGATTTTAGCAATATTAGCTGATCCTCCACGAAAGATTAAACATTGAGATCACTGTAGATTTACTAAAATTTGAATATCTGTAAGCATCACTGAAATCGCATAAATATTGTTCCACTAAATTAACCAGTAAGCATTGATACTTGGCATACTTTAACCTTCTACGTACCATTACATTAACACACTAACTTACCTTGAGGCTCATATTTCCTCATTGCTCTTAAACTCATTGTGTATTTATTGAAGTATTTTTTTTCATTGTTTAATGTGCATCCTTCATTAACTACTTACAGTCCTTAGTAATTATTCTTCTATATTAATTTTCTCTTGAACTAATGATTATACCATAAAAGGAAGGTTTATCGGATTGCTTTTAAATGCTGCATGATCTTACTAATATGTATAAGTTTAACTGATGGCTTGTTTTGGCATATTGTTTGCCTGACCAGGTCGTTTAGTCAGCGATCGCTGAGGGCTCTGCCCCTACGGGCCAACAAAAGGGCCCCAAAAATAATTGCTTTATATTTTTATATTTTTTTTAATAATTATTTGTACTAGAATAACTTTATTTTTCTATGAAATTTTATATATAAAAAATAATTGTCAAAACGCCAGTTAATGTTTATTCTTTGCATAGTAGTGACAGTTCTCAAGTCTAAAGAATTGCAGAATGTACGAAATATAGGAAACCTAAAACCATATGCATGGTGGATTATGACAAAGGGCCTAAGGGGTAAAATATCAGAGTTTCCTAATAATAATAATGAATCATATTTATTGAATACTAAACTACTAACTATCATAGTTTAATGAAATGACATAAACAAATGGTCCCAAGGAACTTTTAATATTAATTATTATGTAATAGATAAGTAAATTAATTTACTTTAATTAATCTACTTTAATTAATCTAATTTCAATAAATTTAATATTCAAGTTTAGTTTAGTCCAGAATAGTTTTGGTAAAGAAATAATTATTTTTAATTTTCAAATTGTTATAAACATTGATTATTTCCTTAGTTGCATTTTAGATTTACCTAAATGCCTATTAGAAGATATGTGAATCAATTATAATAAAATTAAACATCCTGTTATGATGTAAATTTTTTCTTGTTGATTCCATGTTTTGCTTACAATAATATTTGTTATTGACATAATACTTTCTCATTTACATTGGTTGTTAAACTTTTTTTTTATTGTTAAAACAAGAATTAATTTTGCCTTTTCGAGAAAAAAAACATCGCTTTTATATTCTGCGTTGTTATTCAAAATACAATTTTTTCCTCAGTGATTATTGTATATTAATCAAATTGTTTTTCTTTTATTTATCCATTCGTGGAAGTCAACATTTTTTTATATATTTAATTGATTTATTTATTTTCTGTAATATATTTCTCTATAATCAATTTATCCCTGAAATAAATGAGCTTACATTAATACCGGGAAGTGGACAACTAGGTGAGTCAGTGTGCGTTCCTTGAATGTTCTGCGTTATTAATGTTGGGAGCCCCCCCCCCCAGTATACCCAGAACCAGTTTGGTAATAGGTTCTTTCCCAGTTAGTCTTTAGAGGATTCGGGTTCTTTTATTTATTTGTTAAAATAAGAACTTTTAAAACAACATTAATTATTAAGATAACATTTCTCTCTCCTGTTTTCACATAGCTTATACTGAACAAAAATATCGTGGTATATTAAATCCCCCACAGCATTCAAATGATCGTTTAATTTATTTTTGGTTTGGGTGAAATTAAACAAAAAGTCTATGCATGCTCAGTCTTAATTCTTTACAAAGAATATGCGCAGTGCTGTTGAATATGCGGCCACACTGCTATGGAAGAAAGATGCTAAGCATATATTAATGCTTAAGATAATCAATTTTAACAATATTTAATTTTAATGTTAATTTTTTTAATTATAAACTTTTTTTAATCTTGTTTTGGTATTCATTATTTATATTTTCAATTATGATGCACCCTGTGTATACCCTTAATAATCTTAGGCCATTGTCAAGGTATATAACAAAGCAGTAGAAAAGAAGTTTGTATTTAATTCAATTGCCTACTATCATACCGGTATGTATATATATATATATATATATATATATATATATATATATATATATATATAAATCTTTACCGCTACAACCCATGAAGGGGTCCGGGGTTCAGTACTTTGTAAAGAAGTGCTGTTACTAGACCAACGGTTGTGCAAGGAGATGATTTGGTCAGAATCACGCTCGAATTTTAAATTTTAAAAGTACCAAACTTTAAATGTATAACCAAAATGTATTAAACCCAAAGTAGAAAAAGAGAGACCACAGTTTTCACGAGGGGTTCGAGTTATTCTCATTAAAGGGTAGTAGGTTCCTGTAAAAAGAGCACTGTATGTAATACAAAAACTAAGTCTGGTCATGTATAAGTTTTAAAGAAAATAAATAGGAAAAAATTCGTCATTAAAATCCTCCCAAGTTTTTCTTACTGATACCGTTTGTTGTCATCCCATCTGGTAGAAGGAGCGTTCAAGTCGCGCGACCGCCAGATTTTTACCCAATTAAGGGTACCCAATTTCAGAGGCTGGGTGGACCCCTAGAGGGCTCCAGAACCCACAAACATAACGGAAGAGAATGAAGGGAAGGCACCAAGGAATAAACTGTTCCTTAAGGCATCGCGAGATAAAAAAATATTACAGCCACTAAAATTAGAGAAAAGTCTTTAAAACAAAATAAAAATGAAAAACTTCGTAACTCGTAACAATGATCATTGACTTTATAATTGTTTTGTTTATAATATGATATATTAATATACAAAAAAATTATAAATTCAATGATCATTGCAGTTACTAGTTACGCAATTTTTCTATTTTTATTTTCTTTAAAGACTTCTCTCTAATTTTAGTGTCTGTAATAATTTTTTTTTATCTCGCATGCCTTAAGGAACAGTTTGTTCCTTGTTCCCGTCTCTTCATTCTCTTCCGTTATGTTTATCGTGAGATTATGGAAGCTAAGTGGCTCATTAAGAGACTTTAACGACTATAGTGGTGGATTGTTCTATCTCTAGATCGTATCACTCCAGATTGGCGAGCCCAATCAGTGTTAGTAGGTTGCTCGCTGAACCAGATTCTTTTGACGTCGACAGCGCTCTCGATATTACTAACCTTCTCGAGTGGGCGTCTCATTGGCATTCTGTGGGAACGCTGCATTTCGTGACAGGTTCAACTCCTCTATATTGTCACAACCGTTTATTCTGAAATGTACAAGTCTTATCTCACACATACCATTATAAGGCAATACTGGAATGTATTGCTCAAATACCTGAAGCAAGGTGATATATTTTTTTTATTTTTGGTGAGATATGATTATAATATTGAACAATACAAATTGTTAAATAATGTGCAAAATCTTCCTATATTTAAATAAAAACCTAAACTGTCCCAAAAAAATTGATACTCTTATAAATTAGTTCTAAGACCTATCATAACATATGCCTGTCCCATAGGGACCTTCACTCAGTTAATCCAATTAAATAAAAAAACTATAAGTATTTTAAAACAAATGCCTTAAGATTGTAAGCTGCATTCGGAATTAAATATATATATATAAATCAAACACAACTGAAATAAAAAATTATACTTGAACAACGAATACATGAGTACAAAAAACAAATAAGTTAGCATATATTGCTGTATAAATCATCAAATCTCACCGTGAAGTAAGCCATCGATATAAATATACAGATTTAATACATAAATCTTTTTATATTTCCGTGGTTGCTAGGGTAATAGTTTTTTGTTTCAGTCTGGTTGTCTCATCTAATATTAAAGTTCTTTCGTAAAAAAAAAAAAAAATGCTGTAAGCGTGTTCATAATGCGTTCCAACACATATCGATACCATATTGCACTCCTTTTCAAGTTCACATTATTATGATATAAATGGTATAACCGATACATCAAGATTTTTGGTGAACGTTAGCGTGACAAATTCATTGATCCATTGCTTATCGAGCAGTGTCTTTAAATTCTGAATGTAGACGATAAATTCGAAGAAGCAAAGCCATATATATAGTGTTCTAAATATCTTTTTTTTTTTCTATGATAACTAATTAATAAACGTATTCGGTAAAATAGGAAAATAATATAAAAGAGAGGGAGAAAACATAAGAATACGATATAATTATAATAAAGATCAATAGAGAAAAATGATGCCGTGAGAAAAAATTCATAGTGCCCAAGAGTTTTTTTGTAATATTTCCTAAATAATAATTTTCTTCTCTTTTTGTTATTTTAAAGAGATGCTAATTCTGAACAATTTAAATAATTATTTGTGTGAATAAGTGAAAGCTCACAAATATTTTTTTCCTTATATCTCCTATACTAAAAATAACTCGTTTCTAAATGTTTCAAATATATTTATTATGGATTTCTATATTGCGGGTACTGTTGACTAACCGTGTACATCTGTAAGTATAAAAATACAATATTTTAATTATTGCTATTAATAATTAACTCAAT
Source organism: Halyomorpha halys (assembly GCF_000696795.3). Lineage (NCBI taxonomy): Eukaryota > Metazoa > Arthropoda > Insecta > Hemiptera > Pentatomidae > Halyomorpha > Halyomorpha halys. The sequence goes on along the minus strand of NW_027116513.1, from coordinate 507,761 downwards.
ATTAATAACTAAGCTTCAATCATTTTTATAGTGACTTAAAAAACTTGGAGAAGGGCATGTATAAAAAACAAATTATAGGTTAAATAAAGAGAGAGAGGGTGATTAATATTTTTTTTAAAATACAATATCGTTTTTTTTAGATTATTTTGTTCTTTCTTGAAAAGATTTTTCAAAAAACATTTCTGTTTTTAATTGTTTGATAATTTCTGTGAACTATAATAATATGCATTTAGTTTTTAATTTCTCTTCAAATTAGTCTTATTATTTTATAAGTTTTCTTTTTTTTTTGTTCCAGGTATGTCAATTACAATAATGCTGTCTGAATTCCTCCCCATTTCCGTCTGTAAGTCTTAGTTATAGCATTATTCGTTCTGGTAAATGAAATTGAGTTTATAATAGAACTTTCTTATGGCTGGTTCAGGGTCATATTATTTAATTATTCCTCCATTTATGAAAATTATTTACATTCTACATGAACCTAAACTGTTAGGGTAAATTGAGAAATAATAAAGAAAGTAATATAATTAAAAAATGCTATATCTGTGCCACCGGTATCGAAGGCAATATCGGAGGCAGGACTCGTGCTACAAACTGACTTCCTGTGTCGCTATCTAATATCTGGTTTGTTTGATGGAGACCTCTCGGCGATTTGCTAAATGGCTTCCCATCAGTAGCCAAAGTGGGTCGCAACACTTTCCACCCTTCTGACAATATTAATGCAATGAGCGTGTCTTCCTCTCCGACCAGATTGCTAGCTGGTTCCATCTCCGGGATTGGTCATCGTCTGCTCATTTAGCTGATTACTTTATGGGTGAATGTGCATGTACGAAGTTCAGTCCCTTGTCAATCTTCTATTAACATCGTTTTCATTTTTTAATGTATTGTACAATAACCATACAATGTTTATTACGTATCTAATACAATTTTTGAAATTCGATGAAGTTAAAATATAAAAATATTTTGCATGAAATACATAAAATACTTTTTTTTTTTAATATATAAAAATTAAAAATATCTAACACTAGTCTAAATATAAAATTTCCAGAACCAAAAAAATTATTAACTGTTAAAAGTAAGAAAGAATAAAGGGTACATAAAAATTTGTTTTGTATATTAAACATGGATAATAATTGCTTTTATGATAAACAGCAATTATGCATTACTGCTATAAAACAGATCAAAATATTTGTTTTCTAATTTTAATCTAATTAAATTAAGAACTTAATAATTATTGTTCCAATTTACTAAATACTTAATAATATTAATATAAAATGATTATTGCATATTTATAATCATTCGACAAGGTCACAAGTATCCTTAAAACTAGCAACACTGAAAAAAAAACCTTTTGCTGTAATTCTTAATTACAAATTAAATTTTTTTTTAACAACTTACATTTTTTATTATGCTATCTATGGTTGGCAGAGTCATCAGTAACTAGTAACTAAGTACAGTTTTCATTAAAGTTATCCAAAATTACGTTGAAATGACGTATTTTTTTTTTCTCACTAAATTCACTTAATTATTTTTCTTGAACAAATATGTTTTTCGCATTCTATCAATTTTTTTTTTCTACTGAGCTGCTTGGTTTTTATTCTAAGAGTTGTCCTGCGGTAGTGTATTGCTACGATCGATTTGTCAAGACTTTATTCTTAATGTTACTATAAAATCCATTAGTGGTATTTCTAAACGTATTTTACCTACACAAAAATTTATAATGTACGCTATGTTGCGGAACATAGCAACTATGTCTTAAGTAGTTAAGTTTGCATATAGTTAAGAAAATTTATTTTAAATCTTCGTTTCATATTCTCATTTCACATGTGTTGTTTTTACGATGACTTGATACTGTTTCGGGCTTGACCCTTCCTAATAGTTCTAAGATATCAGCCAATTAACTTTTATGTTTTCGCTTACTTAAAATTCATTATCTAGATAAACAAGCATTTCTAAAATAAGCACGTTGAAATAGTGGAGATGTGGAAATGTGTCTAAAAGATTTCGTAGTAGATAGGAGGTAAAGATACAGTAATGGAGGTCATGATGCAACAATATACATTATCATTTAGTACAAACATTATACTCCTTATTGCTACATTTACTAGCATGTAGCCGTTCTCGCTATAGAATAAATATTACTTGTAAAAAATAATATATATTTTTTATAATAATATAATACAACATATAATATGATTATATTTAGAAATTTAGTATAAGCATTGAATTAAATTTAGTAAAAGCATAAAAAAAAAAAAATTAAAATTGTGGAAGTTTGCCAAAAATGAGTAAAACGTACATGTGATGATGTTACATATAATTATAATATGAAATAGATGTTACAAAAGATTTTATTCACCAAAATCATTACCTCTACCATTCGTTTTGAAATACTCAAAACTCTATAGAAGAGGGAGTTGTTAATCGAGTCTTAAACGCTCTTTGCAATGACTTATTATAGATAAAAATTTGTAATATGAAAATCAATGTTGATGCAAAATGTTTGGAATAAAAAAAAAAAAATTCAGCTGTTTTTTGGATCATTTATTAGAAATTTTAATTAAAAATAATTAATACATTTCTCTCATTCAAGGACTTTTAGGACTGGAAAATACGTGATCACATGAAGGTGATGTAATACATCTTTCTTTAGCCAACTAGTAGAAACTTACCTATTAGAAATATATAGATAATTTCTTCGGTGCAATACCAAAGTTACATTCGAAAACAATGAGTTTAAATCATGGTCGTAGATATAGTAAGATAGCTATAGGGCCTGATAGTTGAACTGATCCTCCCGGAGTACTTGGTTCATAAGGTTGTGGGTTCGATTCCCACCTCGAAGAGGCAATTTGTATCTGAGAAATGACTCTTGACATTCCTACTGTGAGACTGTATATATCAAAACTTTAAAGGTTTTGAGACATAAAAAAAAAATCTGCTAATTTCTTATCTCCGTGAAAGCCAATAGATATTCTGTATTGTTAATTATTCGCCTCATATTAAGGTTAATCTCTTTGGAATTTCCAACAAAATCCAAGATAGCAAAATTATAGATAAACCTCTTAGCGACGATGTGATTGCTGATCGAGGGACTCAAGGCCCTGTTTGGGAACTTTCCAGTAATAATTTAGAAAATAATGTTAAAAAAAAATTTCTGAATGATTGATGAAAAATATGTCGTAGTTGAGAAAGAAATATTTGTAACTTTTTTTTTCTTGTGTAAATATTAATTATATTTCATAAATTGTAGTAGTTGCAGCTAATACAAGATAAGCCTTGCCTTACATCGATTCTTCCTAACGATCGGGCCTCAACATGACTAATCCTCGTAATCCCTAGAACTCCATCGTCGATCTATTGGGTACCGTTACTGGGTGACAGGCGTCGTGACGGAGAGCAACGCTAATGGATAGTGACCACTGAGCTGTGGGCGACGTACGATGTCACATTAAGGTCACCGGGGAATATTTTGTCCGGGTTCGGTGGCCACTGGTGGAGGTGTGGCTGGAGCGAGCGACCCTCTTTGCCTGCTGAGATAATCCAGGTACTTAAGAATCGCTTTGCATGTAAACTCTCTGGTAATTAAGTCTTCAGAAATAGCACATCTCACATTAGTGGGACTTACCAAAATAGGGATGGTAAAACACTTCAAAGCTGTTCATATACTGAAGTGTCTTCAATCTGCGGTCTGCAATCATGCCATATTATGTTATTGAGACATGATGATTCCAGATTTATCGCAATGTTCCATTATTTTACGGTATTTGAGAGACTTAAGGTTTTTGAAATGTTTCAGCATTATGCTAACAGTAAGTTTTTACTCTTTAAGGCAGTGGTTCCCAACCTTTTTTTTGGCGGTGGAACCCTTTAAGTAGAAGTAGCTAAATGACGGAACCAATAGATTCTCATTTAATACTAATTAAGTGTCAAATACCTTCTTTTCGGCATAAGTTAGGAGTGGCTAAGGTATGTATATTTACCCTGAACCTGTGTAAAATAAAAAAAATCTTCTATGGACCCCCTGTGATCCGATACTACTTCAAGGGTACTACACATTGGTGTGTTTCTAAGACCAGATATGACAGTAAACTCTGATGTATGTATGACTCACTGTCGAATTTTTATAGTCCATCACAAAGATTCCTTTGACAAATCCTTTCTTGTTCATCTCTCCTCCTTTTGAAATCTCTTGGCTATTTCTATCATGAATCATCCAAATATTTATTCTAGTAACTAGTAAAGGAAAAAAAAAAAGTAAAAACCTATTTGATGGTTCGTGTCTAGACTGATTTAGGATCTTCATCTTGAAAGAGAAGATTAAAAATTTCGTGATGCTTATGACCTCATTTGCTGACATGATAAATTGAAATATTCTAAATACATTTGTTGCGTTGTTGAATAATGATTTTGTTGACTCGTGAATTGTAGATTGTAATTGTAGCTAGACAAAGCCCCGGTGAAGGAATGTGGCATTGTAATCCATACTCACCTAACTGCTGATGTAACAGCCATTATCAGCTGCTTCGTTACGTCACGGACGCCGAAGGCTGAGAAATTCTCGCGTGGCATAAGCCCTAGATAATTTATAGGTCAGCTCCCAGCTCTTATCTGTATTGATTGTACTCATCTGTTAATGAAGTTAATATTTGTTAATAGTTATCAATGGGCGTTATCTGCGGTCTAGCGGTTTGCGTTGTTAGCCACCGTATCAGTTGGACTTTCAAACATTGTTGAGGGTTTTATTTCTAACATAAAATATTCAACAACCTTATTGAATAATAATTTATTACTACCGTATCCGGCATTGTGAAAACTGTTTCCTATTAATATCTTCATTTCATACACTTTTTCATCAATGTCTTAATAAGAAATAAATAAATAATAAATATAAATAAATATTTATAGGCAAAGTTTTTGCAAAAATACCTACTGCTATAAGAACAAATAACTTCTAGTGTGAAAAGCATTTTATGTTTATTTCCTTTATTACTTTTTTTATACTTGTTGGCAATGCTTTAGTTTTTATGAGGGTAATCCCAAAATTAAGTTTTTCAATTTTTTTAGTTATTCAAAATTCACTTTGTTTTCTTTTACATTGACATTCTTTTGAATTATTATTTTTCATTAAATAAATCAAAAATTTGTATCCATTTTTGTCTCAACACTTTATTTTTCACCAGTCCAACGTTTCGGCCTTTCTAGCCATCTTCAAGGACATCTTCAATATAATTTCTTCCTCACATTAATTTAAAGTTTCTTTTGCAGGCTATTCTGCCCAGGTCATTTTCTTTATTATAAGTTAAAAGCCTATTTTTTTTTAAATTTAAAATCATTAACATTTAATTTTCCTCTATAAGATTATCAACAATTAATACACCAACCATATAACAAACCATTTATAAACTCCCATTATTATTTTTCGTTCATCAAAGATATTTTCAATCGTTTGGTAATTTTTTTTTTTTCTATTTTGTTAATTTCAAAATATATTAATTCCTTATAATTTATTAACAGATTCTTTTTCTTTTTTATATTTTCTATGTTTCTTAATTTCTACGAAAAGAAATTTGTATAGATTGTGGTTTTAGTTAGTTATATTTTAAATATGAAAGCGGGTGGGTCAGTGTGCAAGTAAGGTACTGTGCTACCGACTCCCAGCCGACTTCGAATTCGGCTGTGGCAGATAATTTTTTTTTCTGTCTTCTCTAGTCCTCATGAAGTGAGTACTTTTAATTAGTTAAAAATCTGGCTGTAGAAAGTGTTTCTGACCAATTTCACCTCCTTGCACAACCGTTAGTCTAGTACTTTCTTACAAAGTACTGTACCCCTGACCCTTCATGGGTTGTAGCAGTACACAATTTTTTTTAAATTTATATTCAAAATGGTATTATTTTTGTATATTTCCGTAGTATTTTTATTATAAGGGTTTGTACCATTTTGAATTTTAAGCCATTTTAATCTTGGTTAAGCCGTGCCTCACCTTAAATAGGGCGCCAAATATTGTGGAAAACATTTAACAATAAAATGGAATATAACTAATGGATTTACCTCCCGTATTATGTTACTTACCGCATTATATTTATTATATACATATATATAACAAATAGTTAGACTAGAACTTGCAAGAAATAACATTTTTTATAATTTAGTTGTATTTCATTTTGATTAGAACTATAATTCTTCCTGCCTCTTTTTTTGCTCTCTGTAATATTTACGAGTAATACAATTATTTACGACCTATACATGTGTTTGGCTCATTGCTCAAAAAAACTGCGAGAGTGTCGTTCTAAAAACCCAGTTTCTAATTTTACTTCTATTACCTCGTATCCAATTTTGTTGTTTATTTGTATAAAAAGTATTTATATAATTAATAGAATATATATTATTTATTTATATATTTTTTGCTTTGCCACTGACAAAAGGGCGCATGATATTGCCGATACTTAACACTCTTTAAAGCTTCATTCCTACAATTTCTAATAATTGAGAAATAATTTAGGGCTTAATTTTTTTTTCAATGAAATTATTTTTCTTTGTAATGATGAATTAATAGTTGACTGTAGATATATATAAGTGAGGAGAGGATTGTTAGTGAAGAATACAAATAAGTAAATACTTTTTTATTAGTGTAAACGTTTCGGTCGAAATTTCAAGCCTTCATCAGGGCTTAGAACAAAAACAATATAGTAACCAATGAATAAAAGGAATATACAGAATGATTAGTTAATAACTAACATTAGAGATACATGAGTAGTGTTGAAAGACATGTATAGTCAAGTATTATAAGAAGATTTTTATCTTCCATATAATTATAAATATATTATAATAGTTATCATGCAGCATTATTTTACCGTCAAGTTTATGAAATCCTCTGTTGATGTTTTGTTCATTTCCAATGACACACACTTCTCGTGACAGTTTCTAATCCTCAAATAATTCATTTTAATTTCTTTCTTTTTTCGAAAAATGATGTTTTTTTTCCTTTGAACAAGAATATATTAACATTTACTTATTTATACAAAAGTATTAAAAAAAACTGTTTACATTTATTCCAAATTCAAATATTGTTAATTATTTATCGTTAAATACATTCTATTATTTTTTATAAATAATCATAATTTATAAAATAATTAACAAATTAAGAAGTATCATGCTGTATTATTTTTACCGAGAATTTTATGATATCCTCCGTTGATTTCTCGTTCAGCTCTCCTAAACACACAGCTGTTCCTAGCTCATTCGGCTGTTACAGCTCATGCATATTCGCCAGCTGATTTTAGCTCGGTTGACTTCCACTGTGCAATCCTAATTTAAATGTAATAAAGTTAATGTAGGCTCCGTTTACTTGCAACATTGTTTTTCTGGCCGAATATGGTGTTAGTGTAGCACCTAAATTGTATTCCCATGGGAGTCAAAGTTACGCTCATTGTGGGAAGAGCAATTTTAATATATATCCTTGCTTTATCTTTCATAATAAAGCGATTTACCTATAATGTTCTGTATTCAATGAATGTCGATTTATTAAAACAGTACAACATATATAACAGAAATAATAATAATTTTATGATTGGAGAAGTTTGTCGGGGGGGGGGGGATGCGGTCAGCAACGAACAACAAAAATAAACAAAACCATATTTATTTATTTTATGCCGACGTTTCGACCTGAGTTTCAGGTCTTCATTAGGGCTATAGAACAAAAGAGATAACAACATTTAGAGTAACATACAATTGAAAAGGAATAGCATACAAACAAATTTAGAATTATACAAAATATTGAATTAAATCATAAATGATAAAAAATTGATAACTGATAATTGAATAGTACAAAATTTTAATTGATTAATAATCGTGGAATTGTATGGTAGTAAATTGAAAACAGTAACAGATGAAATATAATATCATGTAGGTAAGAAGATAGGTATAATATAAGATATGCAAGTAGTGTCTAAAAAAACTGAAAAATTAAATAAATAAATTGAATCTACAAATTAAACATTATGGCAAACATTGAAATATAGTGAGTGGCTTATATCTGAATTACATTGTGAGTATTAACTTATATACCTATACTAAAAATATTAAAAAAAATATATATATACACAATAGGAAAAGCTAGAATATGGAGAAAGGGAAAGAATAATGTAAAATTGAAAATAGATAATGATTGATAAAAGAAAATGAATTATGGGTGCTTAAATAAATTAACTATTTGGGAATAGGCTAGGGATAGGTTTTGTTTATCTGTTTTGTGATTGACTGGGGAAGCTTCTAATTGTATAAAAATACTTTCGGATATTAATCGTTTGTCGTGGTTAGGGACGGAATGGTATGGTGGTATTGTCAAAATCAAAAGTGTGTTTCAATGTTCTTTGCTGACCGCACCCCCCATGCAATGCATTTGATGATTGATTACACTTTTCTCTTCATAAGTACTATTTAAAAGATCTAATGTAGTCAGGTTTTAAGTCAAAGTACAAAACATTATTTTTTTTATTATATAAGGTCGGGGTATCTAAAATAAATTAAACAAGTTTTATTTAAAAATAGTTCTTTTAACAATTTTTAGATCTGTCTAAAACGTGAAATCTTATCTTACTTAAAAATATTTATTGTTTATTGTTTTTTAGTGTGATTAATTTTTAAGTTATTAACTATTCATAAGAATGATATAGGAAAATAACTTCTTATACATTAAATTTACTTTGTGCAAAAATAAATTTATATAATATTATTTTTATTTATTTATCTATACACACTAAACTTGAGTTTGGCACTATTTCCAAACCTTTTTCCTACATTTAGAACCCAGTCACTTTATTAAAAATATTTTGTTTCATAAAGACTACTACATTGAAGTATTAGGCGACAGTATGAGTTATTTTTTGTTTAGACTTTTCATATTATTTTTAATCTCCATAGAGTTCTGTAGACTGTCAATTTTGTTTTTACATTATCCATAATTTAATAATTCTCAAATACAGTTCACACACACAACGTTTTTGGGTTTAATGAGGTCTTAAGTTTCCCTGGATCATTCTGATTGATAATTAAATAATAATAATAGTAATAAATTATTTAAAAGTTAAAAAAATATTAGAAAATGTTAAAATAAATTAAAAGTTAATATTTTTAAAGTTAAAAGTTTATTCGAAACTTTGAAAATGAAACTTATAACCGAAGTTTAATATCTGTTTGAGTCCCCCCCCCCCTCCGTCTAAAATAAAAATTAATTTTAATTTTTTTGTTATAGAAACTTTTTTGAACTGTAGTCTGACTATTCATCTAAATTTAGTTTTGTTTTGCCTCTTGTTAAGATCTTAAGTTCATCCCACCTATATTTTCTAACGTAGAAATTGGAATCTTTTACAAACTTGTACGATTTCCAAAATTACTGCGTGCCAACCCTACTCTTAAGTCTTCCTGAAAACGATGCCAAGCAAAAATAAACTTTTGTTTTTACCAGAAACTGTGAAATCGTTTTAACACACGATTAAAAATACATTAATACTAATTGTTAGAACTATATTTCTCACGTACCTTAATGGGGTTTTCAACTGTTATTTACAAGTTACTTGGTATTTGATTCATAGTAATTAAATTTTCAAAAAAGGAAAAAAAAAGGTTTCTACAATTTCATTTTAACAGTATCAAATCTCATAAAAAATATAATTAAAAAATCTTTAAAAGTATATACATTCCTAATTTGGGAAATTTCATTTTTTAAAAATTAAGTAGTTCAATTTTTAATATTTTAATAAAATTAAAAGTCCTTTCTATTTTCACTAAAATTTCGTGGAGTTTTCAATTGTTAAAATCGTGGTTTGGCAATTGCAGTACAGTAATTACAGAAAAAATATCGTAAAGTCAACAAAAAACATTTTCTACTTTGTTATTATTTATATGTTCAGTAATATATAATAATTGCTTTGTTAATATCAGCCTAATTTTTTATATTTTGGGTGGACGTTGAGAATTTTTAGAATTATAATGTGAGCACTACAGGACGGATTTCCGTCCCTCTAAATGAATAATTCAGTATTGCTAAGTCTTAAAATGTTTATGTTATAAACAGAAAAGTCGTCCCCTATGTTCCTACTAACGTTTTTATTTATTTAATTAACTCTTTGCACATTGTTTACCTGAGTTTATTTAAACAATAACAACAACGCATCCTATTGTACGTGACGTCTCAATGATTTATTTGTAAATATAATAATATTGTGATACTATGCGTAACTATTAACTTGCTTCTATTTATTTATTTATTTTTTTTGCTTAAGTCTTCCATTGAGGACCTATACAGCCCCAAAGTGGGAATGTCAAAGTTCATTTCTCGGGGCCGCCGCGAAATAAATATTGACCAGCCTAGGTGGGTATCGAACCTACAACCTTCTGGACCAAGCGTTCTGGGACCCTTGCCCCGGACCGTTCAGCTCTATCAGGTCCTCTTAACTTGATTTAACCTTAGTATTATTAAAACTTCTGTTCATTTTTGCTTTCTCATATTCTGTGTTAATGAAGTTGTATTGTTAATTTTTATTTCGAATAGGTTGTTATTCTACGATTAGAAATACTTAGAGATTACTTGAGAGTAATGCCACATGGAAATAACTGCGTATCATAACTCCAATTGAAACTTTTTCATTTGTAATTTAAAAAATAATAATTTCAATTAGTTTTGGTCCATCATGATTAGTTTCACTAGGCGGTCAGACTTCTGCTAATGGAGTGTATATTTAACACGGGCAGCCTTGACGATTTCTATTTCGAGATTGCAAAACATTTCTAATCCAGTACAATCGATATATTGTTTACATTTAGCGAAATTTTATTTATGTTAATAATGAGTTTAATTATAGTAATCGTTTTTATTACATTAAACTGATAACAATAAAATTTAGAGAAAAATAGTTTTTAAAAATATAGTATCTACACAAGGTTTGTTATGCAAATCCCGATAAATTCCAATATTTTAAATTTTGAAGGAGACAAAAAAAAAATATGAATTTCCATTAAACAAAGTGTTTTTTTTTTTTTTTTGTTTTTTCTGGGTCACTGTGGTATTGATAAATGGCTTGTATCAGGAAATCCTTTTACCCAAAGATAGAGGACATCTCAGGGGGAGAGGGAATTTAATGCATAAAAACTTGTTTTCAAAAAAGTGTACCACGTGAGGTTTGGCATAACAAGCACTCATATAATCGAATCCAACCTTTCAAACTCAAAACCTATCTTGACCTACTTTAGTTGTCGGTTTTTGGGATATAATCGAATTTTATGTTGTCATTTACTTACAATTTAATTATTTCACTTTCCGTATATACATATAAAGTCAAGTATATCAAATATCAATTAAATTACTGGTAAACTTTTCGCTAAGTCAGGCATCGTAGGGCTAAAATCACATTAATACTGACAACAGATAGTACATCTCAGGTTAACAGCCTCAAATTACCAACTAAATAGATTCATAAATAGATGCATTGCACCTCTCGTTAACAGTTAAGCACTCAAGCAATAATGTTAGGTATTTTTGATTTGCCACATTTGATGACAAAAAAAAATTACATTATATCTTAAACCAGCCATGCTTACGTATAGTATTTAGAGCAGCTTGATAAACTCCTGAAATAGTTTTTATCCTACGAAGGATACAGAAGACACTCTTATCTGCTCTACTTTACAAGCCAATGGAGGCTCAGTAAGATACTTTAAACCCAGAAAATTTGAATAATCTGAAAATTAATTTTATTACTATTTTCTTTTGTTAATTACTTCGTAATTCCTTATCCTGAAATTTTTCACATTTATTTAATGTCTCTAAGCAAGATGCAGTGTGTTAAAACGTAATGATAATATTAT
>NW_027116513.1:488036-495777 GCF_000696795.3 Halyomorpha halys | reverse complement strand
TATATATTGGGCACATTGGCCGTTTTTTATTTTAATATAGATTTCACAATGGCCCTTTGAAAAAAGTCTCCAACTTAAATAATAATACGTCAAACAATAATTTTCCAAAAATTTATATTGTTTTGATAAAAAAATAAATAAATAAATTGAAAATCTCCTGATTTAAGGGAGATATTAAAAAGGATTTTTTAATTAGTTGCTTATTAATGTTTTGGTAGTTTGATGATTTTTTTTTGTTACGCTTTTATAGAACCCACGCATAGTCACTTCTATTATTTATCTTCTGTAACTCGATACCTTTTTAAAAATATCTCGTGCCCATTGGACTATGAAAAATTACTTCTGTGTGAAGATAAATTTAGTAAACATCGTTACAGGTCATCACCTCCAATAAGGTCCTTAAACCCGATGATGTCACTCTCGTCAAAAGATTTGTCAGTGTTTCCTGTATCCTTGGACTGCGTTGGACGCAGTTAATTTTCTTCAAGCACTTCCTATTCGGAATACATTGATCCTTGCAGAGGCTGAAGAAAGGTCGGACTAGGAAGTCTGAAATACTTGGATCTGATGCAACGTTTTCCCGGAGTGCGATAAAATCTCGCTCTACGGCTAAACTCCGAAGGTTTCGCTTCGTCTATATAATACAGTATTTGACTCGAATAAAAGAATTTCAGAGCTGTGGGTAATTAGAATAATTTATAGAGAACGAACATGTGCCTAGTACACTATTAAATTTCTCAATAAATCTATTCACGAACGAATTTATTTGCGAGCAATTTATTTTTACTTCGTGACCTCACCTTGAAATACCCTAAAGCAATGAAAGGATAGCTGCTCTATCTTATATATATATTTGTATGTTATATTCAATTTGTAAATATATTTTGGGGAGAGTGGATTCACATCATAGTAGTGCCTGTGATTGGATAAAGTTATTCATCAAATGAAGAAGAACATAAAATGTAAATATCTATATACCCTGGACAAGCGAGTAAATTCCCTCCATACTTCTGTTTTCTTCCATAAAAACGACTCCTCAAAAAGATTATCTCACGAAATACGTTGATACGTCTTACATATGACGCAGACATAGTTGTTTAAGAATGATGACGTACCGTTGAACAACCCTCGACGTTAGCTCTGTTTCCCCGTGTCCTGCACGTTGCCATCCCACGTCCCGTCCAAATATAAACAAAGCATTGAGGCCAGTCATTTTCTAATGGATTTGCAGAACTCTATGGAGTTTCAACGGAATTAATTTATCATTGGGCACATACTGGAAGTAGGTAACTACAATTCAGTGTCGATTTCACATTTATTTTTCAAGATTCGTAATTTTTTTTTTCTTTTTAAGATTTATTTATTGATAGATATTACAATCTGCCACACAGTTGTGGGCAATAGGTAATAGTGATGAATCTCATACATACTAAAATAAAATTTAAAAAAAAACTAATAAAAAAAAACTCTTAAAATATATACAAACAACAGAATAGGCTAGATGAACATAATCAAACTATCTGTATGAAAAATAAATAAATAAAATAACATAATGATAAAATAATATATACAATATTTACACAATCGACCTGAGGATCCCTGAGTCCACTCTATCCCCCACGTGTGAGGGGGAGAGCAGAGCTCAAAAGATCCCAGAGCATCCCTCTCGCCGCATCACTGGTAATGAGCCAGTAGAGACTGAGCAAGTGCGCTAAAGCCGCAAACACTCAACTTGAGTGGAGAATCTGACCATTGCCAGAACTCCAATTGTCCATTTTTATTTTAATAAGCCTCTTGGCCACTGCCGTTTCAACCTTTTAGGTGGGCTGTAGGGATGGGTGGATAAGGTTTGAACCAAAGGATTAGGATGGTTGGAAAGGTTTATATGGAATTTTGAGAATTTGGTTGGTATGAGATCAAGGACAAAAGGTATATGTAGGTCATGGTGTAGTGTTCTGTTGGAAATGTAGTAGGGTGCATTAACTATGGTTCTAAGGATTTTGGATGGAAAGGATTGGATACGTTTGATGTTCGACGGTTTAGTAGCTGTTCCCCAAAGTTCAAGTCCGTAGGTCCAGATAGGTCGAAGTATAGTCTTATTAATTAGTAGTTTGTTCTCTAGTGAAAGATGAGAGGTCCGGCTGAGCAGTCGGTATAGTTGGCTGAATCGTCTGTTGAGTTCTTGTATTTTGAGTCTAGTATGTTGGTTCCTGGTGAGTCTTTTGTCCAAAATGAATCCGAGGTATCGCACTGTGTCGGATCTGGGAAGAGGTATATTATTAAGAGTAACAGGTGGACAGAAGCTTCGGCGGAGATTCGTAATTGATAAGTAAAAATAGATGGTGGAAAGCACTGTAACACTATGTGGTCAAACATATAGAAATGGTTTAATCAAAAGCATTAAATGTTCGTTGGTCGGAACCTTAGTAAAATGGTTCGTTAATCAGAATATTTGGGTGTCTGTTAAGAGAAGTTTCACTATAAAATTTTATTTTGCAAAATTGTTAACTACCCTAGCTGTAGTTCCTCTACTAGTAACTCTAGTATTTTTTTTTTTTTTTTTTAATTTTTATCATCTTAATAATTGTAAAGAGTTTCTATTAATTTTTCTATTCCATCAACACAGTTGATTAAAAGTGCGTAAGGAAATGCTTTGATATTAATGTTGATTCAGTTTTTGTCCATGCTAAAGATCATTTCTTTACTCATTCAAAAAAATTTACAATAAAAATCTTCTTATTAAGACTTTAGTGTGAAAATATTAACAATGATAATTTAAAATTACGACTACCCTCCTTATTTTTACGACCTGTAGGGACCACTTCACTCATTTTCTGCCTTATAAGATTTAACCTATCCATAATCTTTCGTAACATGTTAAATATTATTATTGTCAATTCAGTATTTGGCTTCAGGATTCATTTGAGACCGTTATTATTATTCCGTGACCCATGCTGTTATATTTGGGTTTGCAATCACATTTAAATTAAAATATTCTTGTTGAAAAATTTTATTTAATTTGCTTCAGTTCCACGTGAATCGAACACCTTCTCCGATACTCGTCATAGGTTATATAGCTACGACTAAATGAATAGATTCCATTGAGCAATGAACAATGTCACTATTACATTCTAATCTATGTCACTTGTTAAATAACCGTTCCACTGAACCAGTTACAGTTAAGACGAATGGCCTGTTCCTAGCTATAACTAGTTATCAGATCCCTTGACAATAACCTACAAGGTTCCGATACAATGCATGTCTCGTCATTTGTATTCTTACGGCGCCGTTCTAAAGAGGTCAATTGGACATATTTCACCTGCACTTTCATGAGAAGAGGGGAGGAGGGGTTCTACTTTACATTGGCCTACTCATTGCAACCACAAAGGGTTTGTGACGGTGTTGCATTTGTCATTTGTGTAGTAATGTCGCTTCGCCATTGTACCCAGTTCCTTTCCTTGCGTCTTGTTCCATTCATGTTTTTTTGTTCGAGACGTGGGGTTCACTCATTCCTTTCCTTCACTCTTTTTACAGAGATCATCATGGTCGTAATGATCAATTCGAAACGAGTACACAATCCTGTCAGTGGAAGATTTGAAATATTCGAACTGTGTGATTAATTGTGTAATTGATAGTAATCCCTACCGAAGACTAATAGTTTATGAAAAGAAGTGGGAAGAAACATTTTAAAAATTCATTTACAGATGGAAACTGATTTCCATGCTCCCACATAGACCACCGAGGGTGCTACCTACCCTGTATGTCAATGATCTCTCACTCATACTTTATTATATATTATTATTATTCGTATTATTTTTTATAAATTTAATTCCGTGGTAATTAACCATTCATTTAACATTTTAGTAATTTTCAATAAACTTTTAGTTCATCATTTCATCAATTTCTAGCTATTTTTGTTTCTATTTTATTAATTATTAATATGTTAATCATCTGTAATAACTCGACATTTAACTTTTCTTTTTTCTTTTTCTTCATTTGTATGTAAAAAAAAATTTATAAATTGTATTTTTAGTTAATTATATTTTAAATAATATGGTTTTATTGTTTTTGTATATTGGAAACTTACACTGGATTTTTTTTTTACGCCAAGATTTTTTTATTTTTCATTTTTTAATATATATTTTTCTTATCTTGTACATTTTGTTTGATGCTCTATTTACAAGACCAAATCACTCTTTATATCTCTTGACTATAACAGATATGAATAAGTAAAAAAATATTTTTATTTCCTTTTCCCCAACTATGTAAGATATACGAGGCATAATAATCTGCAAAAATGTTTCAATTTTTATCGATTCCGTGTAATTTTAAATCCAAAAAACGTTATTTTAAAACAATATATCGATATATATCTTTTCTAGACGATAATAAGTGAGAAAATGATCGAAATAAATTATTTTACAAACTGTAGAACGTGTTTAAATCGACAAGACTTATCCTCCAAAACTAAAATTGTTCAGATTAAGTTTTATGGATTGTTACGGAGAAAAATAAAAACTAGTGTAAGTTAGTAATTAGAAGTATTCTACTTTGTGTAAAAACCTGTACTGTTTTATATATTTATGGAAATACATAAACTCTTTTATTTTGTCAAACAATAGTATCTATCACACTTAAGGCTACATGAAGCTATTGTGGTTTGTAAAGAATGCTTACAGATTATATAAAAACAAATTTGATCGATAAAAGCCATTTTTATGAAATAATTATGGAATAAAATCATAAATTATAAAATAAATATATGAAATAACTGAAAAATAAGGAAATAATATTAAAATTAGGTTTAAAAACCATGAATCATTTTAAACGTATTCATACTTTTTTAATAATATTTACAATCAATACATCTAGGGAACTGTAAATGAAGATTTAACTCATATGTCGAGGGCTAAAGAGAACTCCAGGAGTTCCCTGCGCTTCCATCAGCTGCGTCACTAGTATCAAAAGTCAGTTGTTTCCCTGAGAGGGCTCATTTATGTACTCACAATTTCTTTGTTTCTCGTAGTGTCTTATGCTGAAATTTTATGAATTTAAAATTTAGCAGCTAATTTAAAAATAGAAAATAAAATAAATAATTTTTATAAAAAATCTTAAAGAATAAAGATTTATTATAATTTTCAACCTAATGAATTTCGGTAACTTTTGATATTTTCTTCATTGAAATATTATAAAATGAATTAATTTTTTCCTGTTTTTACAATCCTTTATCCTACATACTTAGCTCAAATCAGATTTGACTTTGAAAAACTACAAATTTGTAAAATTGAGTAAAATTCGCTTTAATGGTCTTATTTTAAAAATTAAATGAAGCATTTTATTATGTAAAAGGTTTTTTTTGTCAAAATTCTATAAATATTACTTTAGACTCGATATGTGGGAAATTAGTTGATTAATATGAAATAAAAGATACCATTTATTTATTTATTTTTATTAAATTTAAGATGTTTTTTATTAATACTATTTTTTTTGTTACAGGTATGCCAGTTTTAATAACACTATAATACATTTATCGGAATGGTAAGTCTATTTATGTCTGTTATTTGGTGGAAACATGAATTTTTTTCTTTTCTTATATAGTCAATTTTATAATCATTTGTAAAAAAAAAAAATAAATAAATAAATAAGTATTAATTATTACTAGTTTTGTTTAATAAATTGAATTAATTTTATAACTGTAAAAATAATGATACTTACATTTTTCTATTTAAAAAAAATTCCCCTAGCTTGATTTATTCGAAGACCATTTTTCTGTAATGAAATCCTTTGTTTATGAAGTCATTGTTGGGAAATAATTTTTAACAAAATTCTAATTCCTGAATAATTGTTAATTTATTTCATTTAGTTTTTTTATTTTAGGTTATTTCTCTTTGTCCTCTATTTTAAATGCTTAACTTTTTCCTTTAAGATTAAGGTCAGATTGTTTTATAGTTGTTCCTCGGGCTACTTGATATATTCGAACTCTTTGCCATTGGTACTATATTCCACTTGAAAGAGTTCTTCGTCATTTGTAAACTTAAGTCGCAGTGGAATTAGAAACTAGGTAAGTGGATCAAATTAATGACCTCGATTTATAAAAATACTGGAGGCAGATGTACAGAAATAGTTGAAGAGTACCGAATGACCTAGTGCGATGTTGGGTATCCTCTTGCCAGGATTTTCGCTTCGGTCTGCAGATCGTCTGTCAGCCCTTGACCCGTCGGCAGATATAACTGTCAGCAGCTTTTCCGATTCAGCGCTGGAAATTCCATGATATCAATTAATGTGGGATCTGAAATCTTCGATTCTATGTGTGATCTAAAATAATGGTTAGCTGGTATTTAATTTTTAAAATTATCTTATGTTGAATAGACTAATTTTAGCTAGTTGATTACATATCCTTGATCCGTGCTTAGGCAGTCATCATACATTCATGCAAATTAAAACTTGCATACAAAAATTGTAAGAATATAACTGGCAGATTTTTTTTTTACTTTCACCTACCCAAACTTATTTGTTTATAAATAAACTTACCTATATATACTAAGAGAAAGGTGAAACTAATTTTAATCCGGAGTTTTCAACAGAAAATCACGTCGAAAGTTCCTCTGAAAACAAAATTACCAAAATCAAAAAATGTGTGAACAACCTATTTCAGTTACGAAAAGTTGTAAATTTTGTACTTCTAATTAAAAAAAGCTAAAATTTAGTTAACCCTTGTTTACCATCTTCTCCATAACGGATATAACAATTTTGATTAGAGTCGTCATATAAATGTACAGTCAAGTGATAATTAGTTAATATCAGCTGTCTTATCTTCTTTGAAATAGTTTGACCAGGCTTAACTGGCGAATTTTTAGAAAAAACTTCCTCTAAGTAATCTTTAATTTTTTTTTTTTTATTTGAAATAATCAACCTATTCTCATTGTTAACAATAATAAGCGATGTATAAAGGTAATATATGATAGTTTATAACGATAAGAGATTAATAACATCCATAGAATCACGAAAACATAATAGTAGAGATTTTATTTTATTATATTTACTATAAAGAAATTGTCAAAATTGAAATAAATTATGATATTGAATTAAGAAGAAGGTTTTGTGATGCAAACACCGGCCCAGAATTTTAAAATTTTATTTTGGATGATTTACAAATGTATTACTAGTGTAACAAGTAAACGTTCCATACAATTCCTAAAACATGACAGTATCTTGTAGGAAAAACTACCTAGGAGAGTTATAAGTTTAAAGGTCGCGAGACCATATTCGTTTTAGACGCTTTGGAAAATAATTGGGTATAGTGTTTATAATTGGTAAACATTATTTGTGTCATAGTATGGGCTCATGATTTTAAATTGTAAGATCAAGCATGGTAGAATTGGTATTGTTTTTGTGTTATTGTGGAACGTCGATCGATTTAAATATGGTGATTCACATGTTTTCAGATAATTAGTTCGCCGTAGCTTCTATCAGCTGATTCCACATTCTATTTAATTTTGAAGCTCAGTTGTCAAAAAAAAAAAAAAAAAAAAAAAAAAAAAAAAAAAGCCAGAAAAATTTCAATTTCAATCGTTCAAACACCTAGTTGAGTGAAGTAGTTGGGAGAAGAGGCCGGTTCTGGTGCAGGGCTTCGGTGCAATATGGCGGCGCCCATTTCCCGCCAAAAATTCTAACCTAACCGTGCTTTATCTAACGGATTTGCTCAGATTTAACATTCAACCTGTTTATCTCTCTCATCTAA
>NW_027116513.1:440337-487986 GCF_000696795.3 Halyomorpha halys | reverse complement strand
GTCGTGAGAAGACAAAATAATCTTCACCGATAGGGTAGAAGTACTCCGCCTAGTCTTTCTTTTTTTGTGTCCTTGATTATTTTCAAATACTTTAATAAAAAAAATGAGAGTATTTTGTCCATGTGACCAATTTTATCAAACTTCACTAAACATTATGTTGAGTGTTACGTTCTTATTTTAGCCCTTTGCGTTGGAAAACTTTTTCGATCACCTGAAAAATGCTGTTAATAATTAAGCTACTCAGTTATGTTCTGTTTAAATATTTTATCCAATTTACTATTCTACTACTTAACGTATCGATGACTTACTTTACATTTTTATTACTTTTAGGGCAAAACAATAAAAGGTTCTCTGTTTTAGCAGAATTACGACTTTTCAATTAATTTTCCTAATAGAGAGAACTTATAATTGTATGCTAAGTTAGTAGCTAAAATGTCCATAGCACTACAGTGAAATAAACCCTCGATATGATTCGAAAGTTCCTTATTGTTATATTACAATAATTGCTTATTCACGTTTAATTGTGGAACCCAAGTCACCATTTTTTCCCAACCCAATAACCTTGGTTGCTCAATATCCTTATTGTTATTTTTTTATTATATTTCATGAATGGCTGCTATTCGTTCTGTTCGGATGAATGTTTATTGAATCTTTTTTATTACATTACAGGTGTATAGGTGGGCTGACACCTAATTTTGTAATTTTTCAGTTGTTATTTCGTTTAGCTGCTAAATTTGCTATTTATTGACCGTGTGTTGTATAGAATTATAGATAGAATTTTTTTTTTATTTAAAACTTTATTTATTGATAGATATTACCACCATTGTGGGCAATGAATGATCGCATTCTTACTAAAATAAAATAAAATAAGAATGAAAAATAAATAAATAAAATCTCTCTTAAAATATATACAAACAGAAGGATAAAGAAAATGAAAATAATCAAACTATGGGAAAGAAAAAATAAATAAATAAAATAAAATAATGATAAAAATTAAAGAAATAGATAGAATTGAAATATAGTTATTTGTTTTAATTTAATGAACTTGACTTCTAAAATTATA
Source organism: Halyomorpha halys (assembly GCF_000696795.3). Classification (NCBI taxonomy): domain Eukaryota; kingdom Metazoa; phylum Arthropoda; class Insecta; order Hemiptera; family Pentatomidae; genus Halyomorpha; species Halyomorpha halys. The sequence goes on along the minus strand of NW_027116513.1, from coordinate 486,923 downwards.
GCAAATTATTTTTTACTAGCTGATCCGGCAATGTTCCATTCAATCCTTTATTTAAGGATGTATATGGATTTAATGAAAACAATTGATGGTTTGTTATTAATTATTGTATTTAGTTAAAATTAAACATTTACGTGTAATTTATTATTATGATTTGGTTACATAAATTCAACTAATATGTACAATAAGGAACAAAACATAAATTTATATTGTTTGTCATACTGATTAAACTACCAAAGTGTATGTTATAATGTGTGTATCAATCTATGTTAAAAGGCATACTCAGCTTTCAAACGATTCTATTATCGTAGGAATTGGATAAAATACAGAGAAGTTATGGCAATTGACATCGGGAGATCCAAAAATCCAAATAAATTATTATAATTTTCTACTTTTTAATTTCTTCAAAAAATGGTATTTAGGAGTATGAAACGACGTTAAGAACGAATATAATGTCCTTTTTCCTAAAAAAACAAAAAAAAAAAAATTACTTTTATCCTAAGTCACATAATATTTTTAAAATTTTTTTGTGAATATAATGTCGTTTAATAATAATATTTACTTATAAAAGTGAAAAAAGCTTATACTGTCTGAACTACAAACCAAAAACTCTTAATTTTGTTCATAACTTTTTTTCTACTCCAAAATTCGGGGATTTCATTATTAGTACAAGAGCCCAAGAGAAGAAAAAAGGCAGTTATGTCACCCCAATTTTTCATTACTTTAATGAAAACTATGTATAACTTCTAGTCAAAATTGATGAGTCTGCCAAGTATAGTTAGGAGGAATAAAAAATGGCGGCTGTTTCAAAGCGATAAAAATTTTTGTTTTCATTCGGAGCTATTTCTTAAAAAGTAGCACAACACAAGAAAACCTGAGAATCCTTGAAAAATCTATATCTCAAAAACCATTTGACGTACAGATGTCTATTAGAACTCAAATTAAAGCTAGTTTAATGAGCTATAAAGTAGTTAATGACGTTTATTTTCATAGGAGTAGTATTTTTCATGAAATTTGCTAAAATAAATTGATTTATAGTTGTTCGGACAAATTTTCATAAAATCCAACATTTTATACGAACAACTAGAAATTAACATTTTGTGAGTTCATTTTGTCAAATATCATAAAAACTACTACTTCTACAAAGAAAAACATTATTAACTATTTTATAGCACATTTAACTAGCTTTAATTTGAGTGCTGGCAGATATCTGTACGTCCAATGGTTTCTGAAATAAAGTTTTTCATAAATCAAATTTACTGTCCGAACAGCTATAAATCAATTTATTTTAGCAAATATCATGAAAACTACTATTTCTACGATGGTAATGGTCATAAACTTCTTTATAGTCCATTAAACTAGCTTTAATTTGAGTGCTAATAGAAGTAAATCGAATGGTTATTCAGATATAGATTTCTCAAAATAGATTCACTAACTACTGATATTTCCGTACATTTTTATGAATGCTTTTTAAAAGGCTATATCTCGATAACAGATAACAGCCTTTTTTTCTTTCCCCGGCTCTTGCAGTATATCTTTAAACCTTCCCTCGGTGAAAGGGAACATTTAGAAAAAAAAAAAACTACACGTAAATTGGTCCACTAATCCAAAAGCACTTCTCATATATCAATAAATTATTTATGCTTAATATTATAATATAAAAAATATAAATTAATCATTAAATTTAGATGACTTGTTATTGTCCACTTCTATAACGACAATATGATTGACATTGTTTCTAATAGAGATAGGCGAATCGTTCTTTCACAGTGGCTCACCGCAAAGAGTCACTCACTTATCCGCTCTGATTCATTAAAAATAATGATAATCAGGAATTGGAGGTCGTGATTCTCTGAATTAAGCCGCTCTTTTTCCCTATCCCATATCACTCACTCTCACTGGGTTAAAAGGGATTTATTTCATGATTCATCCGTACATTCTTTGAATCAAACTTCATTATTAAATGTTTAACAAACTATATAACACTTTTGGAACAATGGAGGATCTCTGATTGCACTCTATTAGATTCTCTTTAAAGGAACCGAATATAACTGTTTTGATGTTGAATTAATTAAATTCCTGTTCTCAACTCGATAGGGATAATGAAGGGAGGAGAAGTGACATTACATTCCTGTGCTATGAACCGTGTACAGAGTTCATAATACAGTCTTCTCACTCCATCCTACTTTTGATAAAAACTTTTTATAGGGCCGATTCGATCTATCGATAAAGTTGAACTTTATCATTATTATTCCTTCCATTTAATAAAAAGGACCGATAATTGGGAACGTGACATCTTTGGTGTATTCAAAATTAACTTATTTTTTAGCGGTTGTTTGTTAGCCCTTAAGGGCGCTAAACCTAACAGTCATCAACGTCCATACTTATTTTTAGTTATTGTACTTGCAAACGATTATGATTAGATTTTTTTTTATTTAAATCTTTAAAAAAAACTAACGGAATATGATCAATATGTTTTTGCAACAAAATAACCATAAATATCTGTTCTATCAATTAATTTATTAAACCTCAATGTCATATTTTTTTTTATTATATACAGTTTAGATTTATTAATCATTATATTTTATATGATAATATTTTTATCTCATTTAATTACTATTTATTTATTAATTTTACTTCAGTAATCCTTATATTTATTTTATTATGATCTTTGTAGTCCTGAAAAAGTCGTAAAATATAGTTCAAAACCTAGACATTTCATGACTTTGGTATTACTATATTACGAAGTAGTCCTTGAGTTTATTATATATCTTGAATCTATAAATGTATACATTATATACATCTCGAATTCACCTCAGCGGTTGTGGAAAGCGGAAAAGACCAAAACTGTGATAAGATCTTTTGTTGAAAATTTTTAAAATCATCAAAAGTTTTCATTTGTTATTTTTTCTTGTCAATAGTTAATTTGTTCTGTAAGGATTCTAAAAAAGAAAGATAAATTAAACCTTAACGGCCTATTATCGAGTTTTATTGTTCTGAAATAAAAATAATGCACAATCAATGGTTTAAAATTTTTTTTATTGATTTTCAATGAATAATTTTAAAATTAATTACGTAATTTAAATACAATTCACTATTTAAAAATCTATAGTATATCAATTCGCAAATTTAAAAAGTTCTTTAGGTTATGGCGAAATTTTAATAAGTATTGAGGTGTATATAGTTGACCGTTGATTACTGATTGGAGAAGATGGTCGGGGGTGCGGTCAGCAAAGAAAGAACATAAATAAACAAAAAATATTTATTTATGCCGACGTTTCGACCTAATTTTCAGGTCTTCATCAAGGCTATAAAAACAAAAAGACAACAACCATCATTTAGAGAGAGAGAAAAAAAATTATAAATAAAAATAAAATAAATAAAACTATTTATCTAGTATCTTCTTCTAAATTTAATTATTCTTATTGTTTTCTTACCTTAAATTATTTTATAGATATATTTCCACTCATTAAAATTTTATATTCACCATAGTTTGTCACATAAATCTTTTTTATAATTTAATTATTTTTTTTTTTCATCACTTTCAACGATGAGCATTTGTAATCGATCTATAAAAAAAAATTTAAAAATACCTCGTCCCACTCAATTTGAGGTTTTACGTTACAAGATATGTACTGTGCTAGTGTTTTTAATATTTTGCCCGGAGACACATGTTTGGACTTAAAAGAATCTTGGGAACTTGACATTACCATCCGCCATTTTGTTTCGATGGAATACCTAATTTATTAAGATTTAGAAAGATAAAAAAAATAATATAAAAGTTTTAGCAATCATTATCCCAAAGCAAAAAAAATGGAGGTGGGTCCGGATAAGTGTGGTTTTGCATTGTCTTAGTATGAAGCTTAGTTAAAAAAAAGTATGTTGAAATCCGAAATATTTATTAAAAAAAAATTATTAATGCCGGTTATTTATGAAGAAAGAATTTATTGTGGCATTTACGGTAGCTTTCGTTCAAATTGAGGGTTACTAGCATGCTGAATCACAGGATTCATAGTTTTAATGTTCCGAAACTTTCATCATCAAAGGTACTACAATTTGGTATCGGTCTTCGCCGCAACAAGACATCGCCCCCATTTCTCTCTGTCAGCATAGCTCTTGTTTCCAGAAATTGCTGTCCATCTTAGTCTTGGCCATCCTCTCTCTTTTTTTCGTCGACATACTAAGACAATCATTTGGCTATGTGGATGGGAGTCAACATCCATTCTTGCGACATGCTTAGCCCACCGCTGTCTTGATAGTGTTATGTTTTGTACCAAAAATGTTTTCCGGCTAGTTTGGTGCAACTTTGCCTTGTGCCTTATCATAAACTGGTCGCGAATTTTTATAGGCCCAAACATTCTTCTTCAGAATTTTCTCTCAATATTTTTTCTCTAATACCGAAAGTTTGCTGACTATTACTATAGAAATTTAAATCAACAAGTAATAATTTGATATAAATATTTACTATCTAAGATTAAAGATATAGAATAAGGAATAATACAGGAGATAGTCCGAGGTGAAGGGTGAGACAGGAGGATACCCTTGGACGTCCAAGTTAGGACAACCAAGGTCTTGGCGAGGAATACCGCTGCTCGTTCGATTCGTGTTTACCTTGTCTAGTTATTACTTCCTTGCTCTTCTCTTTTTCTACTTCTCAGCTGTCTTTTAGGATAATTGGCAAGCCACGTGTAAAGGAAGGATTGGGAAGTACTATAAAACTCATTGTCCGGGCGACATCAGTGAAAAGGAACTGTACCATTCCATCAACGACGAAATTCGACCTCGAATTAAAAGATAAAAAAAGTTTAACCTTCATAAGTGTCTCGAATGTTTTTATCACATGTAGTAATTTGTCTTCCGACTTCCTCTTGGGTTCGGTGCGTCACTTCTCGTTACCGGAAACGAGAAAGGTAAACGTAATGTCGCGTTGTTATTGATAAGAAGAGACCGAGGTCATAGAATAACCATTGTTACTTGAACCCTATAATGAAAAATGTCGTCCAGGAAATTGCGTATTAAAGTTCATCAATTATTAATAATAGGGAATGAGACTAATTATGAATTATTAATATTTTATTTTGCGGTCGTAGAGGATTAGTTGAAAAATGGCCAACATGAGTTATGTTTCCGTTTTAACATCTTCAAAGCCTTCTCCTTACTGTAAAGAAATTGATAACTCCGTTATAATTCTTAACGTTTTATAGAGGAGAGCAATGAGCTAACAACTTCTTTATGACTCTATAAAACCTTTATACACAAAGAGGTTTTGGAACACGATCAGGTAACTCAGATAATTTTTCGAATTAACAGCTTATACCTTGTGACTATGATGATATGAAACCTAGAAGAGCTTTTCTACGCTTTTTTTCGCTGTAGTATCCTTCTGGGACCAAACAAATTTCACGGCACTATTGTAAGGCTAACAATATCTAAAATTCGCCACAATTAAACTTTTTTTCGGTCAAGTATATACATGAAAAACTGTACAAATTAAATTTTGGAATGATTATTTACTGTATGTTTGTTATTTTAATTTTAAGTTTTCTTCTTTTTGTAATAATTTGGGAAAGTAGCATATCCTTGGAGTATCCTAGCGTCTTGGCCACGTCAAAAAGCTGTTCAAAAAGTGATTTCTTCCGACATTTTTTAAAATATCGAAACGCTCCGTTTGGCTTACGACAGAATTTTATTCAAATATTGTTCTTGAATAATTTTAATAATGCTTAGTAAGCAAGCAGAAATATTAAAATATATATGCTAAGAAATATTTCTAAGTGAACAGGAAAAAACAAATTATTATTACGTAATACATGCTTCATCACCAAGGCAACTGACCACCCAACTGGACTAAAGTTTCTTATTGTCGAAACACGGGCGGGCGACATAGACAAGGGATTTATGTACTGAAAACCACGTAACTAGGATAGTTTTCGACCTCAATCCTACAAACCTCTTTCAGGGCCTAGGATTCTGTTTAATTCTATATATTGTGTTATATAATGCATTTGACATAACATTAAATTATTTCTAATGATGAGAATATAGTTTACCGTGGATAATGTGTGAGGAAAAGATGGATGGGGGTGAGGTTTGAGTATAACACAAATAAGTTAAAAAACTTATTTAATAATGCCAACGGTTTCGGCCAGAATTTCTTGCCTTCATCAGGGCTACTTGGAAGAGATCGGAATTGGATCTCCTCATTTCAATTATTTCTAAATATTAATTAATTTATATTAATATAATTAAAAATGTATTTCGATTAACTAGTTTTTGCTTAATAAATCGATTATTTGACTGCCTCCTAAACTATAATGCACCTATTTTAATTTAAGCTATATCCCATTTCTTTTTCTTCTCCATTCCATCATCATAATGGGAGCAATAAAAATAATATTTCGAATAGATTTTTCGTAGTAAAAACTTAAAATTTTATAAAATTATTTTTTAAGCACTTTATAAATAATTACTGCATGCAATATTGGTACGGTTTTTTTTTTTATAATGCTTTGAACAGTTTTATACGACTGAAAAATTATCTTCCAATTTAGTTTAAAGAAATTATAACTTAAAAAATGGATTATGATCGCTAATCTAGTGGATTAGTCAACAAAAATGTTTACGTTATTCAGTCTACCAAAAGGAAAAGTGACTATGTTTCATAAAATAAAGGTTTCAATTTGTTCATTATTTTTTAGATTTTTTATTTATTCATTTACATCTGTTCTAGTTTAGAAATATACGGATTGGGTTGGCCTAATAAATAAAATAACCCAAAAAAAAAAAAAATGAAAAATTGAAAAATTCTAATGTTAAAAAGAAACGAAAAAATGATAGCTAAAATATAATAGTAAAAAAAAAATAACAAACTCGGTGTAAATTTTAAAAATTAAAAATAATATTATTTAAAATATAACTAATTAAAAATACAATCTATAAACATTACTTTTGATAAAAATTTAAGAACAAAAAAAAAAAAAAATCAATAAATCACAGATGATTAACATATTTTATTATTTAAAAAGTAACTGAAATTCCTGATGAAGTTAAAGTGAAGGTGAATATCGAGACTCCATGGCGGCGTAGACAGTATCAAAATTAGGGGGAAGACATGCCATAGGGTTGTGATATTTCAGTACGGAAAAGGAGAATTAAACAAAATTTTAAGAACATTTTATATAATTGCCGCAGTGGTTTATTAATTATTACAATAAGTATTTGCTTTTAAAATATATATATTTTTTATTAAATTAATTTTTTTTCACTATTAGGGCGGCAGCTGTCCCCTCTGGATACGCCCATGTCGAGATGGTTGAAATTAAATCCGTTGTACTTAATAATGCAAAAATCAAAAAGTAATAATTTCTGAACTAATCAGTAAAACATTTTAAAAAAGCTATGTACCTGTGGATTTGGGAAAGCTCATGTGAACACATTTTCTTTCACGGTCAAAGCAGGGGGGTTCAGTTACATTCAGATGTGTGAAAATGATGTAAACGTCGGGGGCACTAGAAGCAACTTTCACGGCAAAAGTCTTATATTAGATCGATTCCGATTTCGCCGAAGAAACCCGTGGAAGTCGCCGGCGCCATTCAAACTCATACCCCGTGATACATTGTTGCTTTTGTCACAACTTTTCCTTTTTTTTTTTTCTTCTTTCATGCGAAAGGTCCCTCGAACGAGTTTCGTTCATTCGTAATACGTATATCATGAATCGGTCGTGGTAAATAAAATTTACATTTTATATTTATCTTTGTCTTGTAGCCTTCGCGCCGAGAAATCAGTAAAAAAAAAAAAATTCCACTTTCAAATTGTTTGGAGTTATTAAACTGAAGATTATTCGTATTAAACATTAGACTAGTTAGTGGCATTGAACATTCGAGATAATAGTATGCTGTATAATCTATCCCATAAAATATACTCATATAAATAATCTTAAAAATTAGTAACTCTTTACATTGAAACTCATTTCTTCCGGTTCAAAACTCAACTAATTAATTTAATAAAGTTACAAATTTAATCATTTTTTTTCGACTTTAACTCATAAACTGCAGTCTTGCGAAAACGTTATGGTATAAAAAATTTTACAGAATTATAATGAGGTGTAGATAGTTGACCGTAGATTAATGCTTGAAGAAGTTTGTCGGGGGGTGCGGTCAGCGAAGAACAACATAAATAAACAAAACCATATTTATTTATTTTATGCCGACGTTTCGACCTGAGTTTCAGGTCTTCATCAGGGGTTGTGGCGTAGAAGGTAGGATTGTAACTGCCTGTGCAAGTTAGGAAGAAGTTAGGATTGTGCAGTTACAATCCTACCTTCTACGCCACAACCCCTGATGAACACCTTAAACTCAGGTTGCACCCCCCGACAAACTTCTTCAAAAAATTACAGAATTAAATTCTGCGTCGAATAAATACAATAACTTATTAATGTGGTTAGGTAGTATGTCATGAACAGTTGTAAACAAATAAACGATTTTTTTATTTTATCTTAATTATTATTTTTTTATTTTAAATATTGTTGGCGGTTGTAAATTTCAATAAATTAATAAAAAATACATATTCCGTCTAGTGAAAATCAGACTCAAGTGTTTTTTCTAAAATAGAAGCTACACTTTGAGATATTACCGCCTAAGGTGTATCTTTTAAAATAAAATGTTCAAATCAATTGCATATAAATTTCTTTATATTGCCTATATTTAATTCCAATTATCTAATTTTAATTCAGAAATGAATTGTGTAAACTTCCTAAAAAAAAAAATTAAATTAATCTCTAAATTTTAGAGATTTCGACAAGTATTAAGTTTTTTCTAAACTTTGTATTTTTTAAAAAGTATTGTCTGCTTTTAGGCAGATCTTAAAACTTACCAACACATAACAGAACATTGTTTGTTTTTTTTGTGTTTTTTTTCTTTAACAGTGGCAGATTGCATGCGTCATGCTGCTTTGTGGCACGTCAGGAGAGAAAAAAAATTACAACTGAAACTGCAGCCATTAAGACAGAACGGTAAACCTTAATAAGTCCAGGGCGCACTTTCCTGCCACAGACAATAAAGCAACGATGAAATAAGTGTAACGGTACAAGAATTCTCTAGTTGATATTGTCGTAAGAACTTGGGGAGCTACATAAAAAAAATTCTAAGAGCACAATTTTAACAAGTCAGTGGAGCTTGTTATTTACAAGATCTATTTAAAAAAACAAGACTTTAACTGTATAAACTCGAATTAGATTATTGAGAATGGGTACCGATGTTAAAAACAGAAGATAAGAAAAACAGTGTGAACTATACTTCGATGAGTATATAAGTAAAAGCCTAACTTCATTCATTAAATGTTTCTATAGAAAAAAATTTGTATTTATGGTTAAAAAACAATAATTTTAATAAAACATCTTTTTAAAACTTTTTTCTGTAAATGTAGCCATAAAAAACTATATTTTAAAAATTGCAAATTCAAAGACTTAATTTTATTGAAATTCGGGGTATTTTATGTTTAATATAAAATTTGATGAAGTAGAGAATTTGCAGTTCAGACATTGTTCCAATTATGAATAAAATGTCTTACTAATTATTTTCATTATTACTCATATCTTAGTTTACAACCTTGATGATGATTAACAACGTTTGTATAAATGTTGCAAATTGGAACGGAATCGTGAATTTAGTAGGAAAAATTCAAATCACGATTTATGTTCAATTTTTTAACTTAGCAATGGGTATATGTCCCATATTCAGGATTGCCCTAATAAATGAGTCGCTGAATGCTTAAGTGTTTAAGTCCGATATGACATTATTATTACAGTTGTTCTACACACTAGGTACTCACAAGCACAATTAACTATTTAAAGACATTTGAAATTAATGAACTCAGAAATCAAGTTTATTTTTTTTATTTTTTTTTTTTAATAAATTTTGATTAACAAAATTACTTACTCCACTTTTGCTTTAAACGAATCATATAAACTCAGCTATAAAAGCATTGCTATATTTATAATATATATTATTAGATTAACTGAATTTTATATGAATTTTCTATACCTTATTACTGTATATTTTTTTATTAATGTTTTGGCACATCCATAACTAACGATATTACTCCTATTTTGTCATAAATAATCCATAAAATTATTGAAGTCCATGATGGTGGAGGGTAATAAATATGTTTTGTTTATTTGTGTATTTTATGCTGACCACACACCCGACTATCTCCTCATATTGAAGTGTATATGAGGATCGTTTTAAAATTTAGAAAATCCCGAAATATTAAATTTCGCATTTTTCCCATGTTTAAATCAATTTTTTGACAGATAAATTTATGAACTAATTTAAATTTTCTGCAATTTGAGACCAAACTGATCTCATTATAATTGAAATGTTAATTTTAAAAAGCCAACAATTATTGTGTAGACTCCTTAATTGACGAAATTACAAAAAAAATAAAACTTGCGTTTTTAATAATTAAAAATTATTAATTTAAGCGTAATTTTGGGTGAACTTAAAGATATAGAAGAATTTTTAAAACAAAATTATAAAGGGAATACTTTTTAGTTCTTCTAAATTATAAAGCTCTTCAAAAAGTCAACATTGCAGTACAACGTCCTTCAAAATTGCCAGTAGACGTGACATTGGTATTCCCACGAACGTATTATCTTCGATCAAAGAAGAACGCAACTGGATTAACAACTGCCATTTTGGTTCTATTGTTCGGTTCTAAGAAGTGCCAAGGGCTATCCTAATGAACGTGCTAGCAGCCTGAGTGCTCCCAAAGCGAGAAGATATCACAATCAATCATTAAAGGTGTGAGGTGTTGTTCCATCACTAGAGGAGATAGATCGCTCTGCGGCCTGGCGATAGTGTTACAGTCACACTGTACGGCTTCAACGTTTTAATTCAACGCCTCCGTCTTACCAACAACTGCCACTTAAGTATTCGATCAATATTTGTTACATCACATCTCTGTCTGAGGCGAACCTCCGACTCAGTTTTTTTTTTTCTTCAATGCTAACAGATTTTTCTCAAATTCATGATGAATTAGTATAATAGCACAAAAAATCAAGAAAATCTTCCATAGCATCTAGGGCACTCAATCAATAAACTTTTTTTTTATTTATTTAATGTGATTTACAACTGAACAAATAATAAATACAATAAGTAGATATGTTGTGTTTCATTTACACTTGAAAATCTTGGGAGAAAACACCCATTGGTACTTAAAGCATTAATTTAAATTAAAGGTCTCGTGGCCATCTCATTTTCAGACGCCTCGAAGGATTACCAGGGATTGTTAAGGATGAGAGATTAAGAATTAATAGGTTAGGATGGATAAGGAGTTAGGAATGAAAAGACACCTATCTGTATTGGGTCAAATCTGCAACGAATGGGATGTTAAGGTCTTTGTGGATGAGTTTATTTGTAACATAGTGAGGAGCATCAAGGATTTTACGTAGGATTTTGGATTCTATGGATTGGATGTGGGAGGATATTGATGGTTTGGTAGAGCCCCAGAGCTCAATTCCAGTCCAAATTGGTCTGATTATCATAGTGTATAATAATTTTTTGTAGTGAATGGGAAGTTTAGAGCGTTTGTCACGTAGGTTTTGTAGCAATCGGAATCTAGGGGTAGTTTCTTGTTTCAGTCTTGTATGTGGATTCCAAGTTAGTCTCTTGTCAAGATGGAATAAACTTAAAACTTTTTTAGTATTCGAGGAATCCTATAATAACATTACCATTTTCTTATAGCGGTTTGTGATATACTACTTGGCCGAATTAACAAGTTATTTTACTCATTCGACGCAGAATTTAATGATGTTTGATTTCTTATACCACAACTTTTTCGCAAAAATGTACCGTTTAGGATATACAGGCGAAAGACCAGAAAAAAGACCTAATCCGTTACTTCAGACTTCAGCAAATTAATTACCTTTTTTAGTTTTAGGACCGCCATAAATGCGAAAGTGTGATAAAAAATAATTTTTAAAATTTGCAGATGTATATTCTATGAAATGGATTTTATGCATCGGGCTACTTTAGTATTCTCTAATACCGGCAATTAGTTCCTGTCTGTTTGCAAAATGGATCTAAAAATTAAGAGGAAGGATTTTACCTAAACTTTTAGAATCTCTTTGGGAAATGAGAACTTTTATTCTAAATTGAAAATATTAAAAATGTATTCTACATTACAATATGGGGTCAATACACCATGTTCACCACCATTTTATTATCACAAATTTCAGAACCATCGTATTAAAATTAAATTAAGGTTATATGAGAGTAAAAGCAGTGGAAGTCTTCTGTTCACATCAAAATTAATTTTCATAAAAAATAATTATTTATGGAGTGCATTCATTTCTAAGGGTTTTAAATATTTTTGTGATTTGACTAGTTTCAAAAGAAAAAATTATATCTTCTTCCTAAGTTTTGAATATCTTCAAACTCCATGTTTGACTTACACCACTTTTGCGCTAAGTGGCTCAAATGATAAGAGTGTAAGGATGAGGAGCAGCCATCCACCCTCCTTACTAAAGTACTCCTTAAGATCCTCCCCTTGACCCTGGCTGGCGGGTACAGGTTTCCTTAGCGGGACCAGCCTTAACCTTTCAGCGCCAGTTCCGCCTTTCGGCTTCTGGTCTACGGCGCAGCGACCTCTACCGGTTCACGGCTCTAGGATCTGCACTGCCTGACAGAAACTGTCAGTGGTTAGTTTTATACTTGAGAGAATTACGTTGCAATAGTTCGCCAGTTGGAAATATAAATTTTACATTAATTTGCAAATATTATGTCTTTCACTAACTTCATATTCAAGGCTTTACTTCACTTAACAAAGTGAAAGGGCATCAGGGCTAAAATAAGAAGATATAGAGTAGCTAAAGCTAATTGTAAGAGTATAAAATTGACATGTAAATAAAACAGGTATAAAGTAGATAAAGTTAATGTAAGAATATAAAATTAACAAGTAAATAAAACAGATATAAAGTTAGATGTGTAGAAAAATCTAAATAAACAAACGGTTTAAAAAGTTATAAACCCGCTTGAGAATAGGTCATACTCTCCTCACGCACTCTCACCTGATCAGAAAACTGCCACCTCCAACGTGCAAATATTGTCAGTCCATTCTTAGGATTAGACATATTTTTGAAGAGTGTACTCACTATTTGCCAACAATAAATAGAATGTGACTGACCCCAAATTTATCCGAAGTTCTCGCAGATGAGGAAGCTAAAATAACACGAGTGTTTGAATTTTTAAAAGCATATCGCCTTCTTTATAAATTATAATTCCTCTTAGATTTTTATTTTTTTTACTTATTTAATTTTTTTTTTAATTATTTTTTTTTTTTTTATTTTATTTATTTATTTTTTACTTTTATCATGCCATAGGCGTTGATGACCAGAGGGTTTTACGCCTTTAAGCAACAATCAACAACAACTAAATAAACAAAATAACACAAGAGCAGTTCTACGTTAATTCAACACCCTTTTGAATGAAACTTATCACCTCAGATTTTCTTGAAATTTCATTGGGATGTGTCCAACCGTTTTTCAATTTGAAATAACTTGCGTTGATTCCCAAAAATACATTGAAAAATTTGTGAAATATTTAATTCCAATGTTGCCACATCGGAGAAGGTTCTCGAATCTCTCAATTATTCAGAATTTGAAATCATTTGAGTAAAGAAACAAGGAACGAAGATAACAATTGAATAGTTTTTAATATTAACTTCTTTTCAAATTGTAGGAAGATAGTCCGGGTGGTGGTCAATAAAGGTATCAAAATAATAAAAGAAAACTTTTTAAACCAACGTTTCGTCCCACTTTGCAGTTGTTGGCAAGGGCTGTCAGATCGAAACAAAGATGTCAACTTAAGGAAGAGGTACGAAGTAAATAAAAACCCCAAACTTCAGTTGTCATCTTTGTTTCAATGTGACAGCCCTGACGAAGCCCTGCAAAGAGGGGCGAAACATTGGTTAGCAATAAATATTTTCTTCTATTATTTTGATACCTTTATTAACCACCACGTGGACTAACTTCCTACCATTTACTTCATGTAATCAACCATCTTCTTCCAATAATCTTTTTAATTTTGGAGATACAAGAAAGTGAAATTTACACGATACCTCAAAAACATTTTATCGATCGCTTCTTCTACTTGAAGTATTACATATAGTATTACTTATTCTAGTGGTGCCTACTTTCCTTGCCTTAGAAAGGGCAGAGGTATGAAGTAAATAAAAACCCCGATGTTCGTTTTGAAAGATGCAGGGAATACTTTCGCTAGATCCTTTTGTTCACAGCTCTACTTTCTACCATCGAGGGATATTAGTCATCAGTCTTGTCTCTTTCTACGCTCTATCTTATTTTTTTTCTTATGTTTCCACGTTTCTTTTTTTCCTTTTACACCGTTTCTATGTTACCATGGACTGTAATTTATTCCGTTCCAAGAGAAACACGCGAATACTGTTCCGTTTTACCTAAAGTACTGACTAGCTTCGATAATCTTATTTTAACATAATTTTTGACAATGTATAACAATGTATTTAAATTATAAAAAAGAAAAAACAATGAAATAATGCCAATTTTATAATTATTTTGTAAACTGCAGTAATAAGGAAGTAGCCATTTTTGGCTGTTTTTACATTTCAGAAACTATATCTCAAATTTTATTGTGTCTACAGAGGCCACTTTAGTATCAAATTAATAAAAAATAGACTATACTATAAAACTATAGAATCATTTTTGTTGAGAAATTGGCCCTTCATAGGCAAATCGAGCCAAAAAAAAAGTTTGAAATTTTTGCAGTTTTCGTTTCTGTAGCCTAGTTTTCTTTGAGATTCATTTTTTTTTTTTTTTTTTTTTCAAAAACGAAGCATATATCTGATTTCTGCAAATTTCTCAATTTTAATCTCTGAAGAGGATGGTCAGGGTTGCTGTCAAAGAAAGTGAAAAGAAAATTATATTAAAATAAAAGAAAAAAAATAGTATTAGTATAAAATAAACAATGATAAAAATATTTAAAAAAAAAATTACGTGAACTATAAAATTAAAATGTACAGGAGACACAAAAACGCAAAAATTGAAAAGTAGATATGAGAAAACAAAATTTAACACACTAATTGACGGAAAATAAAGAATTCTCAATTTTAATATTTTACAATTTGATTCCTATACTTTTGCAAAGCATAGTTAAGTTAAAACCAAATTATGGTTCTTGTATTAATCAATTTGTATAACACTAATTCTAAAAAAAATTTCAAATTTTTTATTGTATCACCTGTAAGTCTAATTTACATAGTTAAACTAAAATTGTCAGCAAATACACTATTCGTGCATGTACACCATTCAGATGGTGTAATTAAATAAGATACAATTTCAATAATAATTAATATTATAAAGCAGGGATTTTTCAGTTGTTTTCAAGTTTTTTTGTTTTTCAGAACTGCGACCATTTTTTGGATCCAAGCATAGTGGAATTCAGCTATATGCGTGATTTTGAAAATTCGAAAATGAGAAAATTAATCATGTAAAAAAACATGAAATTTTTTTTATTAGATTTATAAAGTATTATAGTTGGAATAATTAATACAAAACAAATCATGAAAATCTAAGACGTAGAAGTTTACGGCTCTGGTGACTTCACATGGAATTACCGTTTATGGCAATTACATAACCTACTCTATAATTCTCATTTATTTAATTATAGGAAATGAGTTAGTTCTGGATTAATTTCTATCTTGCACTCATCTTTCATTGTGTATTTATTGTACCGCCTCTATCAGTCTAATTCGCGATTAAAGCTTCTCGGTGTTTCCTCCTCATTACGTCACGCTTTCATGCGATAATAAGTTCACCTGCGTCACTGGATGATTGATAATTGTTAATTTATATAAGTGTTCCAGGAAGATAGTTTCTCTTCCAGCTCTAGATGGATGACCGGCGGTGCGTTGCTCTTTGTATTGTCTTGGGACACATCCAAGGAGTTGAGGATACTTTTGTCAAGGATCTTCCGGCTGGTCCTTCATCTGCGCCGTTTGCCAATGCGATTTATCGCGGGGGGAAGGAACTTGCTCGTAGTAAACAAGATAAACATTTATTGTTGTTTATTTTTCATTTGAATCTACATAACTTGTTGTTCTATGTACACTGTTTATATATCTTAGGGTCAGCGTTCCCATAAATTTCAAGTTTTTGCCCGTAAAGTATAGAACAATAAATCCCATTTCTATATTCTGCCTAAAACAGAGGAAGTGTAAGTCAACATTTTTTTTCGAAATATCAATTTATCTACAGTTGAGGGATATCCTTACGGTTAAAATAGAACAAAGAAACGTAACAAAAAATTTAAAAAATGTAGATATGAGAAACAAGAAGTAGAAATAATTTTTAAAATCTGTTGCTATGTGCGCATCGCATAACTATCAGTTACTACCAAAATTCGTATTTAAGGGTTTCTTGTGGTTAAATTACAAAATCAATGTTTTTCCTGCAAAGAATTCAATTTAACAAAATATAACGAATCCGTTTACATATAGATACAATTAGAATTCTTTTTACAAATTGAAATTCTGTCTTTTTTTTCCCAATATTTTTCGAAATTTTGATATTGTGTATTTATCAATTATTTATTATTTTCAACAATGGGGACTGGTTATTTATTTTTAATTTGTAATTTTAAAGATAATTTGAAGGAAGTTTTTTTTTTTTAAATTCGTTATTTAACCCCTGTTAAATGATTTTAATGAGGATAAGACCTAGCTGGTATTAAATACCACGTTCTGGTACTTTTGTTTAATGATTTTAATCAAAATCATTATAACTGTTTTTGAAAAAATCCTGATGCAGTGTAAAATTGATGTCTAGAGTTGTACTTCTGGTTGATTAATGTTATAGAAAAAGTTTAATCAACATCCAAGGCACTAGATATGTAATATCAGTTTCATACGTCTTTTCATTTTGAGCTAGGATGCTCAACCACAAACCATTTTGCAAAAATTGGTTATTGAACTCCAGGACTGTCAAAACGTGTCTTTGCGTCGAAAACTCGAATTTGAAATTTAGCTACCAATACTCCCATATATATTACCATATATTCCAGATATCGAAGTGAAATTAGAAATGGTGAAAAAACCATAGTCAACATTTTCGTAATAAGAGAAATTAAGTTTATATATTTTTTATTTATCTATTGAAATTTACAATGGTATAATAAAATAAAATTAGATAGCTTATGAATTAGATCATATGATAATATCTTGTGTAGGAACCACCCAATTGTAGTACTTCAATCAATATTTTAGGTAGAAAGGTCTTGGAACCACCTTCTATTCAGCCTCCACGAAGGGTTATCAGTAGTAGTTTCGGATGAAAGGTTAAAAACCGGTTGATTTGAGTATAAAAATCGAAGGAGATATATCAATTTCGGGTCAAATCTGCTATAAATGAAATATAAAGGTGTTAATTGATAAGTTTATTTGTGACTTAATTAGGAGCAGTAAGGATTTCGGATTGTAAGGATTCGATACGGTAGGAATTAGATGATTTCATGGTGTATATATGTTTTTTGTAGTAAATCATAATCTTTAAAACAGAAAATCAAATAAATATATGAAGCAAAATGAAGATGCTTTAAAATGACATCACTTATGAGAAAAATAATAAATATGTATGAAGTCACTGCGAGTTATAGGGCTGTTTTAAATCAATTGAATCCTGGTGTGGAATAACATTGTACGTTACAATTTTCAAATTTACAAGACAATTACAAATAATTATGATATCATTTGTGTCACATAAAAAATTATTCCAATATTTTTTCCTATATATTCAAGAATTCTATATTAACATAAACTTATCGATTGTTTAAAGAACAGTTTAATGTATGTAATGAAATTAAAAAAAAAAATCGTTAAAAACCTTCCAGCGCACCATTTAATTATCGAAAGATCAGAGTTAATAATGTTGTATAAAAGTTCATAATAATGTATTATCACTTTAAAAAAATCAAAGCAATATTACATTATAGTTATAGAGAAAATGTATCTACGATAGTATTAATTAGAAGGAGAGTAATAATATTACAAATAGATAATTAGAAATAATAAAAAATGAAAATGACAATACGAAAGAAAATGGAATGGACAAACCCCATAAGTTAATAAAGAAATCTATTGTTTCCATGCTACCCTCTATTTACTCTTTTAAACTTTATTTAAAATTGTCATCTTTTACTACAAAATCGTCTAGTATGCAAGAATAATAGTAATAAAATGAAGATGAGAAAAAATGTTGAGAACGAATCTCCTAGAACAGAGAGATATTAGCGTTCAAAGTACAGTCCGTTACATAACGATAACTTGTGTAAATCAAAAGTAGTTCTCTTTTTATTTAGTGTTAAATAAAATTATATTTTACTGTTACGTTTGGTTGTTGCTGGTTGTAGATCCATTTTTACAATTAATAAAATATTAAATTTATCCTCAAATATTTCTTTATTGATGAGGTCAAGTTTTTGACAGTAATGAGCGATATCATTAGGCTCACTTTTTGGAAATATTATTGATGAGTAAAATATTCATAATAAATGTTTTTATAGACCAGTCTTAGATCTATTACGATATTTTCAGATGTAAGCACAAATCATAATTTATCTACAATTTAAGAAAACACTTTTTAACCCTGAAAGTAGATTTAAGAGCTATATTTCTTTCTTTCTGTCCCAAATTTGATTCAGTATGAAAAAAACAAAACATTTAATACGAATCAATTTAATTATGATTACTTTTTTTAAGGAATTTGTTTATTTATATACGTAATATAACTAAGCTAAATAATGGTTATAAACCATTAAATTTATAATAAAATGATCGATGATAATGATAATAGAATAATAATAATTAACAATCATTTATATAAATTAATAATACGCTATACAGCTGATCTGGGCATATTATATATAGTTGTCAAGCTTAAAAACATTGCTACTTAGTTAACATTATAAAACAGACAAAAACTGCATCATATTCAGGTAGCAGGTATCCAGTTGTATTTTTGAGGTTTTAGGTTACAAAAAACAATGTAGGTTACAAAATAAAAATATCTTCTGTAGGGTCCAAAG
Source organism: Halyomorpha halys (assembly GCF_000696795.3). Lineage (NCBI taxonomy): Eukaryota > Metazoa > Arthropoda > Insecta > Hemiptera > Pentatomidae > Halyomorpha > Halyomorpha halys. The sequence continues at coordinate 467,817 of NW_027116513.1, read as the reverse complement.
ATATTTTTGTGTCCCTAATTAAGAGTGATTGCATATTAAAAAAAAAAAATCTCAATGGAAGCATGATTCTCAACTATGAAAATAATATATATGTGCCCTACGATAATTTGTAGGAAAAATGATAATGTGAAACATAATAGACATAGAATTTCATATTTCAACGGTTTATACTCGGCAGATTACGCGAAGTTGGCCTCGAAGGACAGTTGGGGAAGGGCATGCAGCCAAGACGTCGGATCCAGAAAAGACTTTGATGGCCTGGTCCAATTTCCTCGGGTATCTTTAGGAGCGTCTTTTGGCAGAACCTGGTGGTACAAATATATTCCTGTCATCTTGAAAAAAATACATATCCAGGACAGTGTCTTGCACAACTGTTCTTATTGTCACAAGATATTGTTCTTATTTAAAGATTTATTATTCTTAACATTTCATTTTCTATGTGATAATTCGTTATGGATGAAGGAAATCTGAACAATGTTGAGTTGTAATTAAGGAAAAAAAGTATACACCTACGATTTTATTAATTATATCACTAAATAATAATACAAAAATGAATAGACAAACTACCTAGAATTTCATATTTCAACAGTTTATACTTGGTAGATTACGCGAAGTTGGCCTCGACGGACAGTTGGGGAAGGGCATGCAGCCAAGACGTCAGATCCAGAAAGACTTTGATGGCCTGGTCCAATTTCCTCGGGTATCTTTAGGAACGTCTTTTGGCAGAACCTGATGGTACAGATATATTCCTGTCATCTTGAAAAAAATACATATCCAGGACAGTGTCTTGCACAACTGTTCTTATTGTCACAAGAAATTGTTCTTATTTAAAGATTTAATTTTCTTAACATATCATCTTCTAGTAATAATTCGTTATGGATGAAGGAAATCTGAACAATATTATTTTGTAGTTAAGGAAAAAAGTATACACCTATGTTTGTATCAATTATACCACTAAATAATAATACAAAAGAGAATGGACAAACTACCTAGAATTTCATATTTCAACGGTTTATACTAGGCAGATTATGCGAAGTTGGCCTCGAAGGACAGTTGGGGAAGGGCGTGCAGCCAAGACGTAGGATCCAGAAAAGACTTTGATGGCCTGGTCAAATTTCCTCGGGTATCTTTAGAAGCGTCTTTTGTCAGAACCTGATGGTACAAATATATTCCCGTCATCTTGAGAAAGAATTAATATCAGGAGTAGTGTATAAAATAGATAGCAGATATCTAGACTTAACCATAATAATTCTTGTTAAATGAAGTGGCAGTCTATTATTATATTTTTGATTGTTCAGTTTTCCTATTATTATAAATATGGACAAGAATCATATTATTTGTTTATTATATTTTATTATGTAACTTAAATGTTCTAACTCATCTTTTTTTAACCTTTCCAGGTGTTCTTGGAGCACCGTAATGCGGAGGAGGTCCTCATGCTAATTGGAACAAAAACGAACGGCGCGACTCCCCTAGTGATGGCTTGTCGAAACGGCCACTACGATGTAGTGGAGTATTTGGTCGACAGGTGCAACGCAGATCTGGAGCAGCCCGGATCCGGTGAGTGTTAACCTACCCACTCTTCAAGATGGATATATTTAGAAAATATTTTTTATTTTAAAATTTTACAAATAAATTCAAGTTTCTTTTTAGTAAAAGCACTTAAAAAGAAAACTGTTAAAAAATAAAAATTTAATTTAAAAATTTTAATTGTAATTCTTTTGAAAAAAAATAAAAAATATATTTAAAGTTAGTACCTGATTTTCATCTATTACAATAATGACTGATTTTTGGTCATGGCTAATTATATTTTAATTTATTATATTTAATTGTAATTTATTGTAATTATGTACCCTATTATTGGATATTAATTGCGCAATGAATAATACATTAAGCTAGCCCTATTACATTACTATTACAGAAGTGATTTGTTAAACAAATGAATTGATGGTCTCGCAAGGGAGTGTGTTGCGATCACATTCTACTCAATCAGATAATTGTTCACTTTCTCTCTTCATGTTTGTTTATTTAATCCTATTACCGTATTGTCCTTGAGTTCATTGTCTTACTAGCTCTGGTAAATAGATCTAAGTACGTATTAGTACAAGAGCCGTGAAGAAAAATAGGCAGTTAGCTCACCCTAATTTTTGATTGCTTTAATGAAAACTATGTATAATTAATAGTCAAAATTTATGAATCTGCCAAGTATAGGTAGAGGGAATAAAAAATGGCGACTGTTTCAAAACCTTAAAAAAACACTAATTTTTCATTCGGAGCTCTATATCTTAAAAACTACCAACAACACTAGAAAATCTAAGAGAGCATTATTTAAAGAAGAGTTAATTTGCTGAAATATTAGCCTTAAAAGAGCTATTTACGTCCAATAGTTCTCGAGAATAGCTTTTTAAAAAGCAAAATTTCTTAAAAATCTTCTGAAAGATTAGTAGTTAGTTAATTTATTTTGAGAAACCTATATCTCAGGAACTATGTGACCTACAGATGTCTATTAGCACTCAAATTAAAGCCAGTTTAATGGACTAATAAAGGAGTTTATGACCTTTACTTTCTTAGGAATTATAGTTTTCATGATATTTGCTAAAATAAATTGATTTAAAGTTGTTCGGACAATAAGTTTGATTTATGAAAAACTTCATTTCAGAAACCATTGGACGTACAGATGTCTGCCATCGCTCCAATTAAAGCTAGCTAATTTAACTACAAAATAGTTAATCATGTTTATCTTTCTAGGAGTAGTAGTTCTTATGATATTTGACAAAATAAATCACAAAATATCAATTTATAGTTGTTAGTATAAAATGTTGGATTTTTGAAAAAATATATCTCTAGACTAATAAGACTCACATATATCTGCCAACACTCAAAATAAAGGAAATTTAACTTACTATAAAGTAGTTTATGACACTTATCTTCGTAGGGGAAGTAGTTTTTACGATATTCACACATGAATATAAATGTGACAAATGAAAATTTGTCCGAACAACTATAAATCAATTTATTTTAGCAAATTTCACGTAAATTATTACTCCTACGAAAATAAACATCATAAACTACTTTATAGCTCATTAAACTATCTTTAATTTTAGTGCTGTTAGACATCTGTTCGTCAAATGGTTTTTGAGATAAAGATCTTTAAAATAAATTCACTAACTACTGACCTTTCAGTACGTCCCATACAACATCTTTATGAAATGTTGGTTTTTAAAAAGCTATATTTCAAGAACTATTGTACGTAAATAACTCTATTAGGGCTCATATTTTAGCAAATTTGCTCTTCTTTAAATAATGTTCTTTTAGATTTTCTAGTGTTGTTGGTAGCTTTTAAGCTCCGAATGAAAAATTAGTTTTTTTTATCGCTTTGAAACAGCCGCCATTTTTTATTCCCCCTACCTATACTTGGCAGACTCATCAATTTTGACTATTAATTACATATAGCTTTCATTAAAGTAATAAAAAATTAGGGTGAGATAACTGCCTTTTTTCTCCTCTTGGGCTCTTGTACTAAGGGGATTTATTTGGGATTTTCTCGTACTATATGGTTTAATACATTCGACTAGTCGGTAAAATTCAATAATTTAATCGTTCAATAATGAACTATTCAGTTAATTCGATATATAACTACAGATATATCGATTGGAAGCAAGTTTATCGATAAAATTCTCGAATATAACGATATACACTATACCTACACATCTCCGGTATGATCTATATTTTTCACAATATTATGTTTATTTTTTCTATTGATATGTTTTAAGTAACAAGTTATTCTTCTATGACGTTTATCATTGTCGATTATGCAGGTCTAATTATGACTAATGTTAAAAATAAATTGTGAATAAAATTTGCTCATCGATTTCAGTAATTATTACTTTATAAGAACATTTTGGAACTATTAATGGAAACTGTTAAAAGTACTGAGAAATTTTACAATATATTACAAAGTTAAGGAACTTCTTTGGTTCATTGTTAAGCCTCAGTGGTGAATTGAACCTCATCAGTGAAATATTAAATTAATAATTTAGCTTTTTTTTTTTTTGTATTATATATTTCAAAATATATCAAATTTATTTCTTGTGTATATGCATAATTATCATAAATCAAGGGTTGTCAGCCTTATACTGGCACCAATTTTGATCTTGCACCCAAAATAAGATGTATTAATACATTTTTTTTTTAAATATAACTTTTATATTTATAAATCATCCTCTGTGTCATCTTTTCGCTGAAATTATCTTTTACTGTTACGTTTGGTTGTTGCTGGTTGTAGATCCATTTTTACAATTATAAAATATCTACTTTCCCCTCAAATATTTCTTTATCGATGAGATCAAGTTTTTAACAGTAATGAGCTGTTATCATTAGGCTCACTTGTTGGAAATATTATTGATCAGTAAAATATTCATAGTAAATGTATTTATAGACCAGTCTTAGATCTATTACGATATTTTCAGATGTAAGCACAAATCATAATTTATCTCCAATTAAAGAAAACACTTTATAAACATGAAAGTAGATTTAAGAGCTATATTTTTTCTTTCTGTCCCAAATTTGATTCAGTATAAAAAAAACAAAAAAACATTTAATACGAATCAATTTAATTTTAATTACTTTTTTGAGGAATTTGTTTACTTATATGTACAGTATGTTTCATTTCATTATTTATTTGATTTTATTTCTTTAATGTCACTTTTATATCAATTTCATACTTTAAAATTAATATAGATGCTCTGACAAATTGGTTTAATAACATTTATTACAGACAATGCATGTATTATTCATTAATTTGTTGTGAATTTAGTAAAATATTTATAAAATAAAAAGGTGTACTTTTATTAACGTTTTTCCCTGCTCAGTGTCACGTAAAGATTTGATGTTATTAGTGAGAAATGTAAGCTAACAACTAATTTATTCTAGATGTTTAAGCTAAAAAAAATCAGAAATATGACAGAGGTAATTCAAAATAACTCATAAAGTCTTGTTAATATCTGTCTGGACTGATCAGTGCGCTGTATGGGTCAACAATTCATCAAAATTGAGCAGTCATTTGTACAAATCTTTTTGCTTTCGGCCACTAAAAAAGAAATTATTTATTGTAGTTATATTTTAATTGAAATGGCTTATCTCCATTTTTTGTTCCAAAGTATAGGCACCACAGTTATGTGATGGCTAAAGAATCCACCTCAAAGTTCCAGTATCGCCAAACAGTATTAACTGCAAGATATATTATTGAAGAGTGTTCAAAGTACACAAGAGAAAAGGCCAAATTCACTGTTCCTCAGTCTATTGTTCAGGCACTAGGTGACAGTTAGAAAAACATTTCTACAATGATTAACGCCATAAAAACAACAGAAATCAAAAGCCTAAATATAATTTTTCATCTAAGTTTCAAATAATAGAAAGTTGGTAATGACAATCATTTGCAGTTTTCCGCCCTGTAAATCAAAATTAATTAAAAAATGATATATTTCATTATTATTTTTTGCTGTCTTCAAATAGCCTAAATATTCTGCTTTCTGATAAATTAAGTTTTGGTTAAGCATTTTTTTTTTTATCTAGTTTTAAAAAATATATAAACATGGGCAATATTGATTAAATTAAATAAATATACCTATGTATATAAGCTTTTAATTAAACAGCCATTGGTGTGTTATTATTGGTGAATCACATAGGATCAACTTATATATATTAATAGTGTCATATTCTTTCTATGTTTAATCTAAAAATTTGTACTATATAATTTTTATTTTCAGTTGTGTTCGATGGTGAGACTATCGAGGGGGCACCACCACTTTGGTGCGCAGCCGCGGCTGGACACTTTTCAGTTGTGAAGTTCCTGGTCCGCCGTGGGGCATCCGTCAACTCAACAACCAAAACAAATTCGACACCTCTGAGAGCAGCATGCTTTGATGGTCACTATGAAATAGTCAAATTCCTCGTCGAGCAGGGGGCAGGTATGGTATATGAATAGCACTCATTGTAGATGTAATTTATTATAAGTTATCACTATCCTGTGAATATTATTTCTCAAAAACTATATCAGATGCACCCAATATGATTTCATTTATTATATAGATACCTATAAATCTTTTTTGTTTGTGTTGAACCAAATGAATAGTAGTAATAGAGGAAATAAATAAAACTTAAAACAAATAATTAAAAAAGTATACAAGCTACCAGTAATTCAACCAAATAGCTTATAATTATATAATATTTGCCAAAAATATAACTTTGTAGAACTTTGATTTCGAAGAAAAACGGTAAGGGATTTTTTCATTAATTTACAAATTACAAACGAAGACCATGGGGAAAAATGAGGTTACTGGCTTTTTTTTTTTTTTTCAAATGAGCAATAACTATTTCTGGTATAATTGTGGATTGTGGACAGAATGCTGAAGTCAAAATAGGAGGAGAATAAGCCTAAATGTTTCAAAATCATTATTGAACAATGTGCATAAATGGTAAAGATTACTAGGTAATAAGCTATCATAAATATAATAAGCTGTAATAAGATTATAATAAAATAAGGTAATGATTTTATATTCCTTTTATGAAAGCTGAATAAGTAATATGATTACTAGGTAATAATTCTAATATCTTCAAATGATATTAGAAAAGAAATTCAAGTTAATATTTCATGAATCGTCTAATCAATTTTCTTATCATTTGAAAGTAATATTTTTTGTTAACTTTGGATTAAGGCCGATTGTCGAGCGATGCTAAGTTAGCTTACCATAGGTCATAACTGGAGATCAGATGTTTGTGCAGGAAAAAGACCAAAATCCTGCAGTAATAACTCAAAATGTGCATAAAACACCCTAATCCTGCAATAATCAACTGTAATAGTATAATTTATTATATTGATACATGGAAAGCTTATTTATATAATTTATATTAATAAGGTTATCCTTATTTGAATAAAATTAAACTTGCTAAATACTCTATGCATTTATGCAAACATACTTAAAAACTAAACTACTCTGCAAAACCTATAATTTGCAATTTCATAAAAATTTGGTCTCTACTTTATAAGTAATAATTAGTTTCCTTTACTTATTATTGATAGTTTACAGTCAAAATAATTTTGGGTAAGAACAAGCGCATCTATGTGGGTCATTGAATACGATCTGCTACCCATGTTTTTACTGATTATTGTTCCGACGTCAACCATAAAAGCTAAGCAAAGGAAGCTATTAGTTGTTAGCTAACCTATTTCAGCTCTTGGTTCACAACAGCCTAATTTTTAGACCAACAGTTTTTTGGAGAGACTTCTATCCTACAGATTTAAACATTTAAATGTATGTTTATAAAAAAAATAATAGTAATTAGTGTAATATTAAAGGTAATTTTTTTGTTTTCAGATATCGAGGTGTCGAATCGTCACGGACACACTTGCCTCATGATAGCGTGTTACAAAGGACATTACCAAATAGCTCAGTATCTTCTAGGCCTAGGAGCTAATGTAAATCGTAAATCTGTCAAAGGTAACACAGCTTTACATGACTGTGCCGAGTCTGGTTCTCTCAACATACTTAAAATGCTTATTGAACATGGGGCTAAGATGGATGTAGATTCTTATGGTAAGTTATCTTATTGATATATTAGCTTTAATATTATTTCTGTGATAAACTTATGACCAAAATAAGTTAAGTTCACTAATGCGCTGCAATAGTAGACTTCTTAATTTCTATAAATCCTCAAGTCATAAACAAAACTTACGGAAGGATATTGCAACTTTTAAACTAAATTTTACTGGGTCGACAGATAAACAAAAATTTGTGAATTATATTATAATTAATTATTTTTAGTTTGTATCGCATTGATGGAGTATTATAATTTTTCAGGAATGACACCACTGCTGGCAGCGAGTGTTACAGGTCATAGTCACATAGTAGAATATCTTATACAATTGCCGAGGATAGTCACCAGGGAGGAGAGTGTAGATGCGCTCGAGCTCCTTGGGGCCACTTTCGTTGATAAGAAAAGAGACATGATTGGCGCCCTTGCTCTATGGAAACGGGCGATGGCTATCAGGTAAATATAATCTTTGAAGCTTATTATTATTAATTTTTTTGTCCTTTAATAAAAGTATTTATTTATAACAAATTTCATAAACTTGTGATCTGTTTCTAATTCAGCTATTAATTTTACTTTTACTTGCCCATATGGAGATGACAGCTCCATTTTTTACTGTTATTTTTCAGTACATCATTCAGTAAAAACAAGGTTGATAAGTTTATTCTTTAAAATTTTTAATATTAATAAATTTATTTTACTTAAAATCTCTATATAATGTTGGTTATTATTATGTTATGGATTATAAGTATTATAATGCATAACATAATGTATCAGCAATATATTGTTTATAAACATTTTTATAGTATAATAAATATATTGTTAAGGTTCGAAGATGGCGTGCCACCTTTGCCTAAACCTGTTCAGACAGCAACAGTCGAGGCTTATGAACACTCAAGGGAAATGAGGACTGCAGAAGAGCTCGACAGTTTGCTGGCCGACCCTGATGAAATGAGGATGCAGGCTCTACTTATCAGAGAGAGAATACTCGGACCTGCTCACCCAGATACCAGCTACTATGTGCGGTAAGTTTTTAAGTCATACCTTATTGTATGTATTAATACGTTCACTTTAGAGTTTATTACAGTATAAAATTTCTGTGCCTATCAAGAGCTCTTGTATACCAACACATAGAAATGGTATTGAGTGGAATATGTATATTTAAGATAAATATATCTATTAGTTAATTAACCCATTCGTGGAAATATGATTTCCCTACACTATCTGGAAAAACAGTCTGTCTCATAGGCGGGAACTGACTTTTGTCGACTTGGAAACCTCTGCTGTTGCAAAAATCATAGTTTTGTTTTTTCTTTATTGTGTGTTGAGTGAGGATTAGAGGAAAAAAAGAGATAGAGGAATTAATTACCCATTATCCCATCGAACATATGTTCTGTGATGGATTAGAACTTAGCATATTATTATTAATGTTTTGATTGGATTGTAGCTTCTCCAGCACACTTAACTTCGGAATGTCCAATGGAAAGGGATTTTTTTAGTGAAGAATTACAATGAGTATTCTCAAAGCTGAGGAGACTCAGATGCTTGTCATGATGACTGATTCTTATGGAAAATTAAAGTATGAAATAATTTTCTTCTTTACATTTTGTTTTTATTGTCAACACTTAAATCATTTAAAAACCATAAAAAAATCATCTTGGTTTTTAGTGATACATACCTACTGGATGCGTCAGACTTTTTAAAATGAGATTTCCTATGAGAAACCTTCATTGAAAACACTCATTTCCATTGTTAAATGTGCTAAACAAGAACTGGAAGAGGTTTTAAAGTCGACTTCACTACCAAAGGAAACTTCATTCACCACAACCAATTTTAAAACTTGCTATGTTTCATTTCGAAAATCTCAAAACTTTTGAACATAAGGGGGTGTATCAATTGAGTCTTGAACATACTGTCTATATCAAGAGTGTTATATTATTAAGAGTATATATTATTTTTCTAATCAAATAAATTAAATACTTTAAGGTAAATATATTATTGTAATAGATACCGGGGAGCTGTATACGCAGATGCTGGCAAGTTTTCTAGATGTATCTCATTATGGTCATATGCCCTCGATATGCAGCAGGCGATGTTAGAACCTCTTAATCCAATGACCCAGTCATCTCTATTTTCCTTCACAGAACTGTTCTCATTCATGATGGGAGAAGAAGGTAAACTTATGGCTAACATTCTTTTTTAAATTAAAAAAAAAAATCATTTATTTATACCATAATTATCATATCTACATAAAGAGAATGCAAGCTGAATTATGCATAATGTCCCTTATTAGTATAAGTAATCAAGTTTTAGGGACCAGAATCAAAAACTTAATTATTTTAATTAACGTATAGGTCGATCTAGCGGGCGTGGAAGGAGAGTTCCATCTGTCTCCTTTGATGACATGCTCAGTGTCTTATTAAAAGCCGTTGCTGAAGTCAGGTCTGGCGTTTGTCTAGTCCCAGAGCGTGATTCTTCCCATCTTCACAGGTAACTGCTTCTTTGAACTTAACCTTAAGTATTAAAATACTTTCTAATTCTGAATTTAATTATCACTCAATAAGAAATTGTCTTAAAACTTTACTGAACTCTTGTTTTTAACAACAGATGTTTTACATGCTCATAAGAACTAGTAAAATTCCAATAATATTCTTAAAGTCTTCTTTTTCTTATTTAAATAATACAGCTGAGCAAATTACTTCTGATCGAAAGGAAATCCTAGAAATTTTAAGATGCTGCTTCTAAGATAAATTCATAATGTGAACTTGGACAAAAGATATAACAAGGAATATAAATCAACTAGAGAATACGGATAACTGGACCACAGTGGGTGAAATAGAGATAGCACTTGATAGCTCGAAACTTGATAATGTTAGGGGTCCTGACGACATTGCCCGAACGTATTCAATTCAGGAAGGAAGAATTGAAGAAGATTCTTCAGATGCTATTCCAGGAAATTTGGAATTAAAAGAGAATACCAGAGATGTGGGAGCATAATATTAATATCCCATAAGAAGAGAAGATAGACAATCCATGAAAAATATAGAGCTATTTGCTTATTCTCAGAAGTGCAATAACTATATACTTGAATAATGAAATTGAGGACAGAATGTATACTTTGCTTTTCTTGTTCTTAGAGCTGTGTTTGACTCACTTTTCATCTATAATAGAGTGGAATTTTTCACCTAATTTTATATGTACCATGAATTATATCAACACCTAAAATATATAGTTCATCTTAAAGGGCCCAAACAGAGATATGTACTAGAGGAGGACAGATGCAACTCCACTCCTAACAGAACTTAAGAGATAGTGAAAGAAAAAAAAATTCATAGAGCTTATTCATTTTGTTACTGATTTTATTAAATTGAAAAGATTGAATTTCAAATTACAATTCAGAAATATCAAGTCCAGTATTTGGAGTTAATACTAAAATTTAATAGTTAATAAATATTCTTTTCTAAATAGCACGTTGCTTTATTCCCTAAATCTTGAAATTGTAATATATAATTTTCTAATAAGCTTTCCATGTATATATTAATATTATAAATTACACATTAAAGTTGATTATTGTAGGATTTTGGTGTTTTATACTCAATTTTAGACATTCTAGGTTTTAATTGCAAGATTTTGTTCATTTTGGTTATTTTACTGCTTGTTTTTCAGTTATTTAATGCACAAAAATCCAATCTCTAGTCATAACCAATTATGAAATTATTGAAGAATAAATTTGTTATTTTTATTTTGTGAGATTTTTCTAATTTTTGAAACTGATAAGGAATTTTTTTTTTTGACGTAGGGTGTTGGTGATCTGCCTCCACTTGGCCTGCCTGACAGTGAAGGTGCTGACCAACATGGGACAGAGCGAGTGGGACCGCGCTCTTAGGGTCATCTATCTCTTAGTTTCGCTGAACCCTCGCGGGAAGGGAGGACAAACGCCACTACACCTTGCCTGCTCTGAGGAAGCAGCTCTAGTCGGCAGGTAAATAGATTTTCATTTATTTTCTTATTCAATATTTCATTGAACTTGCCATGCCAATGTAGAATTTAATAGTCTTTAATATTCGCTAGGTTTAATCCTCAATGAAATATTAACATGGCTTAAATAACGAATGTTCAAACAATCTTCCGCTAAAGAACCTCTTTGTTTTAAAAAAAAAAACTATTCTCATTGTTAGAAATAATAAATAATAGAAAAATACAAAATATTAAAGGATATTATGTATGAATAAAAAGAAAAATAGAAATATCCGATCCTAATGGCTTCGTTATCTTTTGTTAAACTATTGTATTCTTGGCAGGAACAAAATTTATAATTTATTCCCACCTTGAGAAACCCTAATATACAAATATTTATAGCAATAGAAAAACAAAAATTTTTTGTTCCTAATTTTTGCCTTCACTGGTCTTTAGATTTATTGTTTTAAAACAAAAATAGCAATAACTTCTATATAAGCCCACCAATCTGTACTAAGTTTTTAGACACCACACCACTTTTTTTTTAAGGACTAAGTTAGATGAATTTTGTTGTCCAAACCTTTCCTTTCTTGTAAAAGTAAAACATTTAAAGTATTTTCATTAATTATGATGATTTTTATTGTAACTGTCAACATTTTATGTAACTGATCTTGGCTGTCTTATCCTCCCAAACCACTTTATTTTATTGTTGTTCATTTCAGTTTTTAAACATTGAAGTGATGTACTTTAAATTTTATAATATAAATCCTGAGTGATAAGTACATTCTTTAAGAATTTCTTATTACCATAACTAGAAATTTTTTTTTGTTTAATATACATAAAGCACACATTTTTGGAGTACTCCTCTGTCTTTAAAAATGCAATTTTTAATATAACTGCACACATATTTTGAAATAATCATTAGTTAAAAATTATTATAAATTACCATGTACGAACTAATTCACTATATCACAACTACTTATTATTTCTGTGTCCACATATATACACTATCTTATTTCATCAATTTAAAAAAAAAAAAAATAGTAATAAATTGAAAGGAACCGCTAAACAAACAGTTTAAATCAGAAATCAAGTTCAATTCCTTTGAATTCAATGCGACAAAGATAGTTGAGATCTTTGTTGCACTGAATTCAAAGGAATTGAACTTGATTTCTGATTTAAACTTTTAATTATACCCCTTATAATGTTACCATAACTGCTGTTATCATTTTTATATTATATTTTATTTTTAATGCTGAAAGGCTATGAATAGATAAAAAATGCCTCTAATAAAACAGCGTGGACAGGTACCCTGCATGCAGGTTCCCTGCTCCTGCCCTAGTTGCAGCGCTCCTTAAGACCGGTGCTGATCCCAATTCGCTGGATGACAGCGGGAGCAGCCCGCTCCACATCGCAGCGCGATGCAGGCCCGTATCAGCTCCTCTCGTTAGATCGCTGCTAGAGGCAGGCGCCCACTTCGATGCCAGGGACGCTTCAGGAAGGACATTCACGTCCCTATTACAGGTACGTTTTCTAATAATTTATTATTCTTTTGTTTTTTCATTAAAAATTTTAAAAAAATATATCCTGTAAATACTTTTCAAGTCGATATTTAAATTCTAACTATTAATCTCAAAATTTTCTCTATTAATCCCTTCACGCAGAACTTGATACATATTTAAAGTTGGACTTACTGTGTGTGTGTGGTTGTCAAGCCGAGGTATGATATGCAGAAGATGTAACTGTAAAAAGAACTCGCCGACTGTTACTGACTTACAATAATGCCACTTTTTTTTATTTTGAGCTTAAATTTAAAATTATTAAGGTTGTTTAATTCTAAATAAAGATTTGAATGTTAATTTCAATTAGTTATGTATTTTAATTATTGGAAATAAGGCATTTTTGTCGTCTTTGGACTAATTTTTGCCAGAATTTTATGTAAAATTAAAAAAACTTGAACATTTTAAATTTAAAATTGAGATGATAGTAACAGTAGGTGAGTCCATTTACAGGAACCAGGTTGGGTTGGGTTCCCTGAATAATTTCAACCCTTTTCATATCATGTCTCATTGAAAATATGTATAGATATGTTTAAAATATGTGGAAAGGTCGCACCGACTTTTTACTATTGATGTAGATGAGTCAATATTGACTGAAAACACTAGCATAGATTAAGGATGAGAAGTTAAATTTTTAGTTTCTGGTTTGTTTTATACATATTTTGTATTATAAGCTTAATCTTGAATTGGTTTTACCATTTATCTTTTACTATCTATTTTCAAAATTGTATTATTAGTTCTCTGAATTTGTTTTCTATTAAAAATTTTTTTTTATTGTAAGATTACAGAAATATAACTCAAAATGTTATTTCATAAATGTATTAAACATTGGAAAAGGGTTTTTTTTTTTTTTTTTAAGGAGACTTTTTTAAGGTTTCTGAGATTAATTCTTTTTTAGGTTATTTCGATCCATATTGTTCCATAACTATGTCAGATTTATAGAAAATAAATTCTGTTTTTAGCTTGAGAAAGTACTAAGCAGTGAACATCCAGTAATTTTTTTCTCAAAAACATTATATACTTAAGGAAATTGCCATTTACTATTAGGAACTTAGTTATTATTAAATGTCTAACTTGCATAAATATGTGTTGATTATGTCATGAAATATATTTATTTCTTATAATTTCAGCAAAGTGAGCAGGACGTCAGCAAGATATGCCAACCGATGCGCTATACAACATTGGCTTGCCTCGCAGCTAGGACAATCCGTAAAGCAGGCATACCATTTGCTGGTCAGATACCGAGGCACCTCGAACCGTTCGTGTTACAACACTAGCCCGCAGCGCTCTCTCATCTATCTTCGAATCTTCGTCGCCTGTGTATTTATTGTTTTATATTTTCATTTCAAGAATGATTCTGGTTTAAAAGTTAACGTTTTAACGATATCAGATACATTATTATGAATTAGATATTTAATCATTTAGTACATTGTTTAGAGTATGTATATTTTATTATAAAAAAAAAGGAAAAAAATCATTTTTATGTAAATTAGCTGTAAATTTGAAGAGAGGTTGACTTACACTAAAACAAAAGGTCTTATTTATTTGATTTTTTTTTTTTAACCCACTGTCTTCATATCTCATTTTCTTTTTTTTTTTGTATATACTTTTATCAGATTTTCGGCTGTTGGATAAAATAGAAAATTTTTTAATTATGCTTAATTTGAAAATTATGTAGTATAAACTCGGAATTGAATTTGTTTAGTAGCCATATGAGTCATTGAAACCTTAAAAAATCCATTTCTATTTTTTTAAAGATTATTTCATCAGATAACAGGCAGAATATTGTAAGCGCCAGAAAACAAATTTTACTGAAATAGACTTATCTAACTACATCCTATTTAAAGGTATATTGGATATATTTGCTACAAATATAATCCATTAAAAAAATTCCTGTTATTTCAAAAATGATTTGGAAAGTTCTAAACTTAATCCTGTCATTTTGTTTCTTATGATACTCTGCTTGTTACGAGATGATATTGTTATCATCATCAGTTATTTTATTGTATTCCTATTTATTTCACATGTTTCTTGGAAGACATTGAATTTTGTTGTTACTATTACTCATTGGCAGTAACTTGTGCTGTCCTAACAGAGTTGTCTATGGTGAATATATTAGCTCAGATTTTTCCAGCCAATGGTGTCGAATATTGATTTATATATACATATAATAATTTTTTTTTAATGTTTGGCTTAATTCTTGTTAGAAAACTCTTTCTTGTGATATTTCATTGTTGAAAAATATGAGTGAAAAAATAAATAAAATTTAAACATTATGTCATTTGTATAAATAATTTACCTCTTTCTGATCCTTATGTGAAAACAAAAAAAAAATTAAAAGATCTGTAAAAGTTATAATTATTCAAGAATCAGGAATGTTCGTTTATTTTATTATTGATTAACCTCCTAATGTTAGGTCATTTTTAAATTGAAGAGACAGAATTCCAGATCACATCATCTTTTTTACAAAACTGGATGCAGTTCTCAGTTTATTCTTTAACTATCCTCAACTTAAGTTATATGGACTTAGAGCTTTTTAAACAAGGAAGTTTTTCTAAAAGTGTAAAATCTAATGGTCCAATATGGCTGATAAAACAAATCATGAATAATTGAGGATTTTACCAAAAACTGAACTCTTCTTTATTTAGCAGTTTGTCAGGCCTCTTCAAACGCATGAGCCAGGACAAAATCTACAATCTGCAGTTTATAATAACCTTTTTTTTATTTTTATTCAGTTTTTTGTTATTGCATCCAGTTCAAAACAAAATATGCCTAAATTTAAAAAACACAAAATATCAATTTTCTCCTTTTCTGTTAGAAATCAGAAAATTGTCTAAATCAGTGGTTTTCAATAGTTTGAGGGCTGCTATGGCCACATTAGTGGGCCGATAGTACAAGTAAAAATTTACCAAATAAATTAAATTTTTAAACCTACATTCATATTTGATGACTAATGTTGTTTAATTAATGTTTCTTATTTAGTTAAAATAATTATTTCTATATGAGGTACTGGGTATTAAAGCGTGGTTACTGAAAAAATAAAAACTTTTACGATGTTACAATGTTTAACATGTTTGTCAATTACAATTTTTTATGTTCTTAGAGGAACTACTTACCATAACATCAACATAATTCTTTTAAGGAAACATATTTCTTAAAGATTCTTTAAAGAATTTATGAAATCAGCCTTTAAAAAATCAGTGATACCACAAACTCCAATTGATAAAAAAATTTAGTTCCCATGTTTTATGACCGAATGCCTTATATTATGAAAACTTAATTTAACTTATGTATGGCAAATCTTTTTAGAATGTTTTTTAAAAACAATTTTCAATCCTTAATAAGTTTTTAATGATTGGAGAAGTTTGTCAGGGGGTGCGGTCAGCAAAGAACAACATACATAAAAAAAAACATATTTATTTATTTTATGCCGACGTTTCGACCTGAATTTCAGGTCTTCATCAGGGCTATAGAACAAAAGAGATAACAACATTTAGAGTAACATACAAATACAGGTTGTTCTTTGCTGACCGCACCCCCCGACAAACTTCTCCAATCATTATTCTACGGTCAACTATCTACACCTCCTTCATAAGTTTTTTTATTTCCAGTATCTTTTTTTTTTTTTTTAAAATATGTGGATAGTTTGCCCAAAAATTAATTTTTTTCTGCCCCTTGCTAAAATGCACACATCTCTATAATACAAGTGATGTTTTCATTTCCTATTTAAGCATCTTTAAGGCTTTTGAGGGGTTACCTCACTAACTTCCATAGATTGATAACCACTAGTCTATATAGACTTTTGAGGTCTACTTTAACATCCTTGAGTAATACTAAAGACTTACTAGACAACCTGTATATATATATTGTAATATTTAAAATTTTAAATTTTATTAAAATAAATATAAGGGAATTTAATAATTTTTATTTTCTCAAAGACAAAATATAGCTTTGAAGATGGTAAGGTTCTTAAAATGCAAAGATTAAAGATTAGCTAGATATGAAAATTTTTATTTTTGATTTAGACATTGATCAATGACAATGACATTGATTTAGATTTATGGCTACTTTTACAAATATACTTAAATTCTATTTTGAGCAACATTAACCAATTATATAATCTTCTTTGATGAATGATTGTTCTCGATGTCGTCATTCTAAAGATTCTAACACTGATAGAAGACAAAGGCTTGATCCTATTCTAGCTTCCAGGATACGTCCAATCCACCGATGATCCAAACTAAGAGTCACTTTCTTCCTTTAATTATGCAATCTTGGATGACTGGTGATTCTTGATTTCTTCTTTCTAAATATCTTCCACTGACAGTAGACACAGTTTTTTATTATGAATCGCCTCATGAATTTTTATTAAATACTGTTCAGTAGTTCTATTTGAAAAAATAAGATTTTATTTGTTTTATGTGAGAATGATATTCTTTTATTTATTAACTTAA
Organism: Halyomorpha halys; assembly: GCF_000696795.3. Classification (NCBI taxonomy): domain Eukaryota; kingdom Metazoa; phylum Arthropoda; class Insecta; order Hemiptera; family Pentatomidae; genus Halyomorpha; species Halyomorpha halys. Next base: position 450,257 of record NW_027116513.1, on the reverse strand, counting down.
TCTGAACAAGAATTAATACTGCTACATTTGATTTCAATTTAAAACATTTGCCCTCTTTGATAATATAATGTAAGATAGAATGAATGAATATTAGTGCACACAATAATAGTATATTGTTTTTAAAAATAAAATAATGATTTGAAAATTATAAATAAATTGTTACTTATTTATTTTTTATTAAAAAAAAAAATACTAGTATCAGTACAAGTTAAATTGTATGTGAAATAGGAAGCTAGAAAGTAGTTAAACTTTTGTGGAAATGGCCAAATGATTTATTAGCACTAAACTAAATGAATTTTCACCAGTTTTAATATTAAAAAAATCAATAAAATTACGTTTTAACCTCAATAAGTGAAAGAAATGCCTCTTGTTGGCTAAGTTTTGAGCCAAAATATCTTCTAATACAGAATTAAATGTTATTGGAAAAACGTACTAATTAGGGAAATCTGGAACTAATATAGTTCATCAAAATGCCGAAAGATAGCGAGCGACACTTACTTGAAGCAGTCTTGGCCGTCATTTATGCTGAAAATTTTATTTTTGGTATTAGGACAGCATCATGCCACAGGAGCTCAACTTCCCAGTCTCCTAATTCTTTTGACCTTAAAGTTGAGCTCTTGTAGCATGATGCTTTCCTGATAACAAAAATAAAATTTTCAGCATAAATGCCAGGCCCAGCTTAATTAATTCTGTTTTATATATCTATCTGTCTGTTATATATATATATATATATATATATCTTACTTAATATATTATACTATTTATAATAGTAGTAATAAATATAATATACTATTTATATTATATATATCTTTTGATTATAAAAATAACAATTTAAACAAAACTATTCACTATTTGTGAGGAGTGTGAGGGGAGGTGCGGTGAGTAAATAACACAATTAAGTTGAGAGAACTTATTTAATCCTGCCAGAGTTTCTCATAATGATGAAAGAAATGGAAAATAAAACGTTTTATTATCCACTTCTTCCTTTATTATCACTTTATTTTTATTAATTTTCATTCTGTATAATTATTTACTTGTATCATTCTGTTTATATTTTCTCTTTTTATTTATTGGTTGCTATCTTGCTCTTTGTTCTCAGCCCTGAATAAGGCAAGAAACTCTGGCCGAAACTTTGGCACTAATAATTAAGTTCTATAAACTTATTGTTATTTACTCTCATTATCTACAGTCAACTATTTTCTCATCATTATCACTATTTGAATTGTATTTTCTTAATTAATATGTATCTCCTCATAGTTTTGTTGGATCCAGGAAGTATTGAATTCTTTCTAATCCTTGGAAACTATTTTTGAAATAGTATTTTCCTATTCCAGGCAGTCTATCAATATATATTTTACATATTAATAAATAGCACAGGCAGTAAAAGTAGCTTATTTTATTTATCTTTGAAAGAACACTTTTAATGCCATATTATCACTTGAATATAAAAATTATAATTTAAAAAAAGCTATCACTACTTTAACCGTATTTTCTTAATTAATTTGTATTTCCTCATAGATTAAAGAAATATTTAATTCATTCTAACACATGGTAACTATTTTTGAGCTATAATGAAAAGTTGATAGTTGACCGTGGATGATGTGAATGAGAAGGTGGTTGGGGAAGCAGTCAGTAAAGAACACAAATAAGTAAAAACTTATAACCTCTCCCCCCCCCCCAACCATTTCCTCATATATTTTTGACCTAGTATTTTTTTCTGTACTAGACAATCTATCCACATTAGATTTTATGAGTCATGAGTGGATGTTGTTAAATTATATATAGATATATATATATCTAAGAAAAAATTAATATAATATTCATTTATTCCTATTTTAGACTGAAAAATTCAATTTTTAACTTCTGAAAACTACCATAATTCAAGGTTCATCAAAATTAAACTAGCTGCTATATATAAAAGAGTATTTAAAATATTCTTGAAATATTTTTATGTAGATATATTATTGCTTGAATGTATTATAATAACACCTTCATCTATTCATTTCTTGAATTATTTTTCTAATTTTAGAAATATTCTATCAGAAGTTCAAAAAACACAATATCTAATTCTCATAAATAAAGGCTCTTTTTCTTGACCAATTAAAATTCTACATCCAAATATTATTCAATTTATTTTAAAAATTAGGTTTTCCCCAGTCAAATAGTTATTTCAAATCAACATTTTTAAAGTTGGCTTATCTACATGAGATGCCCCAAAACATTTTTTTATAATAGCTCCCTAAAAGTAGATTTATTGTATTTTTTTTTTTTAAAGCCCCTTATTTATAAGTTTTAGTGGGCCTATAACTCAGATTTCTCTTAACCCATAATGTGACAATGCACTTTTTATATGATTTATTCACTAACCATAATGAATTTAAAACTTCACTTGTTTATTTATATGGAAAGCAATTATACAACCTTAAAAAATCAAAAAATTAGTTATTTTAAACATGAAAATTTTATATGAATAAATATCTGTCTGAACCAATTGTCATGCTAGGGGTGAAGCAGCATAAAATATTAGTACACTAATCATAATTCATGATATATATTAAGCCCAATTCTTGTGATTTTTAATTTTAATATCTGTTGGACAAGAATTTCATACTTAGAGATTATTAATTTCCCTTTATAAATAATTCTATAGCATTTTTAGATTTAGAAATTATGTTTTTCATGTGGGCATTTACACTAATAAATACTTTTCTTAGTTAAGGTTGAAGAAATGATGAAAGTTGAAAACTTATGGTCGATTATTATGGATTAGCAACAAATGAATACAAAGGAAAATCAAATCCATTGGCTACTCGAAGTGGAAGCATATAGAATTGAAAGGCAGTGTAAAATTGTAGTGTCAGACACCAGCTTCTGAAAAGTCTGTTGGCCAAAGATGAATAAACTGAATGGCAAAATACGAAAATGAATTTGAACTATGTTTTGAAATGTTACTTTTGGACCATAAGAAAAGTGAAGGAACAAAATGGGAAGTTAGCGCTGAGTAATTAAAGCTAATATGTTAACCTGGTAAATTAAAAGTAAAAAAAAAATTGTATCAGTTTAAACAATGCTGAACTTCCTAACCAAAATTTATAATCAAAATAATATAATTAAAATTTTTTTAGGCCTAGGTAGTAGATTTTTTAAATTGTCATTGTTGGTGGTGTAGGTTTTATATGTAAAGGTAAAAAAATACAATAAAATAATTTAATGACAAAAGCAAAAATGAAAAGTGCTCATCAAGGCTTTTTTGGATTTGGAATTTTTCCATGCCCTAGTATATGTAGAAGGAAAAAATTAACCTTTTTTTAAACCTTTTCTTGTCCCTCTTAGTAATGTGAATGGCAGTTATACGGTGTCATAATTTTGTTGGCAACATAATTACCTCACAAAAATAAAATAATTTGAGGTGGTGTTGTTTCATTTTTTGATATCAACTCATATCTTTATTTCTAACTTGAGACATTTATGCACAGCTTGTACATCAGGTTTAAATAAATGATTCTATAATGAAATAAATTAAAGACAAACATGTATGCTAATAATTAGAAATCACATTTTCTAAGCTGCCGAATCAGGATTTCGCTAGATTGAATTTGAAAAGATTTAAGCTATAGTGACCAGTATATAGTATTTATTTTTTAAGTTCTTTATCCAATGCCTATCTAGATTTCGTCTTCTGCTCTAAAGTTGCATACTCACTTTTTTCCATACTGATAAACAAATATATTTTTTGTTTTTTAGTTTTCTGGTTTGAACAACTATTGCCCCTTCACTTGTAAAGCTACCAGATCCTAAATTCCGTACAGTATTGTGGAATAGTAGCTACATTCTATTGAAAGGACTGAGTTCAACTAATTTTACTACTACCACTTTCTTATACATGGGCGTACCCAGAGGAGAGCAGAAGGGGGCAGCTTCCCCTCACTAGAAGTGAAAACATATTATTAATTTATTAAAATTTTTTTTTCAAGCTAATACTAATTTTAATAACTCATAAAGCACTGCTATAATTCACATATAATTTTTTTCAGTTTTGATTCTGGATATGCTCTTGATTACACTAGTTACTGTTAAAAAAATTTTAAACTTTTATAAATAGAAAACTACAGATATTCGACAATCAGTGAACAATCCTCATTCTTCATCAAATGTTCGATTGTAAAATAAAAAGTCCTAAATGATTTAAGTTAATTATTATTATTATTGATTATATTAAAGAACTTTTTATTAAGTAAACAAAACTTCTGAATCCTTATAGTTCTTAAGGAAAATACTTAGTACTTACTTAATATTAAAAAAAAAACCATTACACTCCTAAGGGTACTCAGCGGGGGGCAGGAGGGATTAGCAGTTCCCCTCCCTCTTTATTAATTTAATAAAAATTAATTATTTTTTTCAAGGAAATAATAATTATAATAACTAATAAACTGCTATAGTTATATATAATTTTAGTTTCATTCGCCTTTTCCGTGCAGAAATGTCAAAACATGATTGACTATGGCTTGCCCTCTCCTAGTTCTAATCCTGGGTACACCCTTGTACCTATATATGGAATATACAGTAAGGGAAAGTATTGCGATTGTAAAAAATAGTCTGATAGGGCTTAAATAACGAATTTTCAATAAATCTTCCTCTAAAGTATCTTTAATTTTATTTATTTAAAAAATAATCAGTTTTCATTGTTAGCAATAATAAATAATGTATAATTACAAAATATTACTGAATTTTATGAATAAGTGACTGAGTTTGTTGCCTTCACTATTTTCACAATTAAATAAATTTCCACTTCACTATTTCACTTAAGTAGTCTTGAAATACTTGAGTTTGAAAATTATTAACATTAGGAACACCAATAAGTTAAATTTTGTTATGTTTATTTTTGCTTCACCGACTGCACCCAGATGGTCTTCGCACATTGGATCTACTGTCAGCAATAAAAATATCATTATATTGAATAAACTATTTGATTACAAATATCTGCCATATGATGTCTACTATAGACTCCTCCCTTTTCAAGCTCTCAGGAGTGATAAATAGATTTTTACAAAACAGGTATCAAAAGAAAGGGAATTTCATTGAGAAGTGAAAGTTAGATACATTTTGATTTGGATTCTTAAATTCTTACAAGAACTTTAATAAAATTTATTCAAAAAGGTGATAGTTTTCGAACCTCGGACTGTTGTATATTGGTGTATCGAGATTGATATATCAGATTTTAAAGATTGCAATACTTAAATATCATTATGTACAGAGTCCTGCATTTTAAATCCCAAATATCAATTTGTGGTTATTAAGCTAATAAGAACATAAATACAGGAATGCTCGATTAATTATAAATACTAATTAATAAGTAATTAAGAAAATATATAAAAAAATATGATTGAAAAAATACACCGTTTTAACTCTGATCAATAAAATAAGATGTAGTGAAAATTTAGAATACTAAAATAATAGTAAAATTAACTAACTAAAGATATCAGCACAAATCAAGAAAGGCAGGAAAATAATAGTTCCAATAAATACAGCAAGAGGTCAGCACCATTCAAATCAGAATTTAATTATTTGAGAAGATGGTTGGGGATCCAGTCAGTGAAAGACATAAATAAGTAAAAAACCTATTTATTAGTGCCAATGTTTCGGCCTTTCTAGCCTGTCAGAATTTCTAGCCTTCATCAGGGCTAAGAACAAAAAAAAAAAAAGCTAACAACCAATGAATAAAAGGATATATAAAATGATTAGACAATAAGAAAATAAATAACATTATAGATTCTCATATAGTGTTAGCAGACATGAATAGCACATGTGCTCATGACTAGATAAAGGAAGTATGAGTATCAGCCATTATAACTTCTTCTTATAACACTTGTACTATTCATGAATGTTAACGCTATTTAATAATGTTATTTATTTCCTAATCCTTCCATAAATCCTTTTATCCATTGGTTGTTATCTTGTTTTTTATGTTCCTATTCCTGATGATGACTAGAAATTCTGGTTGGAATGTTGGCACTAATAATAATGTTTTTTACTTCCATGAGTTCTTCACTAACTCCCAACACATAAACAAATATATTATCGTAACTTCATATATATTATCCACGATTAACTATCTTCTCATCATTCAGAATTAAATCATGTTATTGTTATTTATCCTTTGTGATGATGTTAGGACATGCTCATAGGAAGAAGGATTTATTTTGTCATAATCTGCATCAAATAATAATATATTTTAATTGTCAATATTTTATTATCAAATTTCTTCCCCATTCTCTTATTTAAGTTAAATCATATTTTCACTAGCAAAATTAATCCTGTTTATTTTTATTTCTTCATTTATTACAAGGCCTTATACAATGTTCCCATAAAATATCTTAAAATCTTAACTCCCTTAATGTAATAAATGTAAATGGAAAGTAAAAAGGGCATAATAACTAAGATGTTGATCGCCCTGAATAAACCTGTAATCTAATCTAATCTTTGTAAATGGATAATTTTTCAAAACAAAACTAATTTATAACTTAGTACTTAAATCAGGATTAAATTATTATATTATTTGAAGTTTCGAACAGATCTTTATCAACAATAAAACATACTATGAATATTTTACTGGAAGATTCCTGATGAAGCACTGCAATGTGGGGCGAAACGTTGGCTCAATAAAATAGTATAATTTTTTACTATTTGAGTTTTTTTTTTTACCGCACCCGAACCATATTCCATTCATTTATGAATATTTTAGTGTTAATTTACTATTTCAGAGTTTATTAAATAAATAAAACATAAAGGAATGTACAATTACTCATTCATCACATAGAATAAATAATTAAGAACTCGCTTAAATAAATATGATTGAAGAATTATACATCAGATCGATAAAAGACAAAAAAAAATACGATAAATTGACATTTTGGAATGTTCAAATAATAGTTGAACTAACTTCCTAAAGGTAGCAGCACAAATCAAGAAAGGAAAAAAATAGTAGTTCTAATATTCGCCGCAAGGTAACAGCACTATCCAACCAATCATTTCTGAAGTTAAGATCCAGCATGAAAATTTTAGTTTGTATTAGGATATTAGGAAGTTACTGGAGCTCAACAACAATTCCGTCGGGATCGATAGTGTGAGTCTGATCAATTGAGCTCCTTCGTCTTCCTAATATCCTAATACAAAACAAAATTTTCGTGCTGGATTTCGAATTCGGAAAAGGCTGGTTGCTTAGTACTGCTATCTTGCGGCGGTTATGAAAACTACTATTTCCTGCCTTTCTTGATTTGTGCTGCTACCTTCAGGCAGTTAGTCGAACTACTATTTGAACATCCAAAATTGTCATTATTTTATGTTTTATTGATCAAAATTGAAATGATGTAAAATTTTCAATCATATTTATTCAAGCGAGTTCGTAATTAGTTATTATGTACTATTAATGAGTATTTTCACACTCCTTTATGTTTTTATTAACTTTATAAACTGTGAAATAGGAAATTAACAATAATATATTGTTATTTAAAATATGTTATTGTGTGAGTTTAACTAAGATAAATAATTTCACCATTTTGTGTGTGTGTGTTGTATTGCTATAAGAGGTCTGTTACAAACCTCAAATAACATAAGAACTTAATCCTGATTTAAGTACTAAGTAATAAATTAGTTATGTTATGAAAAATTAAATGAGTTAAGATTTTGAGATATTTTATGAGGACATTAACACTATAAGAATTTGTTAAAATGAAGAAATAAATAAAGATTAGCAATTTTACCAGGGGGAATATAACTAATCTATGAATAAAATAATAAATAAGAAAAGAAATTTGCTAAAATATTGTCATTAAAAGTGTATTATTGTTCGACTTAAATTATTAAAACTTTTTACGGATTCCTCCTTTCTGTGGGTGTGAGATATACATCAATAATAATACATTTACTAAAATGTCGTAAAACACATTTTCTAAGGATAGATGCCCCAAACACATAGATATAGGATTATATAAATAAAGTTGAGGATTACTTTTTTCTTTCTGTCATATATACATGAAATATATAGTATGGGTAGGTATTGTGATTAAGAAAAATGTATAACTTCAGTTTTCTAAGTAAAAACATGTTATATGGTTCCCTTAGTTTATAAATATCAACATGTACCAATTAACAAACACTAGGTTTTGTACAATGGTGTGTGTCTGTGTGAAAAGTCAAGCTTATAAACGAAAAGTTGTTTGACATTAGGTATTCAAGATAGGTACATGTCTGCTATGTTACAGCAACTTGCTGAAATCAAATTACTATAAGTGCCATTTTATATTATGGATTTTTCACTTTCTTGAAAATAACTCCAACTACTTTGGTTAAACTCATTACATCAATGTACGATTAAATAGTCTTTAACCCATAACGCAACAGGTAAGGTTATTGGATTCGATTACATCTATTTGATTATTTTACATCATATTATACATTCGATAAAATGAATGCAATTATTACTTTACTAGTTTATGTATTTATATGGAAATAGATTATAGAACCTAAAAAGTTAAATGAAAAAGCCAGTTAATTTAGTTCTATTACTCTAATTGCTGATACACAGCATACTGAATAGCCCACTAGGCAGTATTATAAAAGATAAAGATAAATGCATAGGGCAAGTAAAATAGATTTTTTCAATTTTGACTCAGATCGACTATACCTAGTAAAGGTCTAAGACAAAATTAAAAAAAAAAAATAAAAGATTTATTTTCTCCTTTATTAACGTTTGACATTTCAGACATTATAATTCATTATCGAAAACCTTTTGGTTCTTTTTTACAGAAAAATACTAAACTAACTTACAACTGGAAGGTATTTTTTGAACTATATTTTTCCATAGGTTGTACAGTTGCACCTAAAATTGTATTAGGTACTACCATTAAGTACTTTCTTTATATTAATTACAGATATATCAAACAACAATCTTTATATTTTTTATCTCTTATTATTACATTTTGGGTTTGTTTTAGTTTTGAGAACATGCTACTGAAGGTATGTAACATGAATTTTATATTATTACAAAAATTTAAATTTATTTTTATTCAAACTACAAGAATTTCTAAAAATATTCAACTGACTTTTTTTTTAACAATGGTCGTGTACGCTGAATTAAAGTATTGTTTAATAAATTTTCTTGATAAATTATAATAGAGAAAGATAAAAAGTTTTAATTTTTAATTTAATGTGAACAATTGACTAATTAGGGTAATTTGCAGACTGATATAAATGACTTTATAAACTGAAACACTAATTCTATAGTTTTATCATCGTCTCCGAGGGTTTGGAAATATCTGGGTTTAATTCTAAGTTATTGAGATTTGAAATATAGGCATTCTTGGGAAATATGGCTAATTGTCAAGTTGTTGTTACAATACTGGCAGTTCGGAGGCGTATCTTTTGAAATAAGATAAGAGTGTGTGAGCCTTGTGTGACCTATTCTCAGCCCGGTCAGTACGACGCATTTGCGGCTGGAGGTACTCCAGGGCTTGATGTCCTTTTTAATAACTTTTAGTTCACTCCTTGGGCTTTCGTTCCACAAAGATTGTCATTTATCTTTGATTTCCTTTCCAAGGGGTTTGCTCATTTCTCATGGAGTTAAAATTGCTTTACCCCGTTCCGGAAGCGAGAGTACTTCTCTTGCAGTATAATCGGCAAATTCATTCCCTGCAATTCCTACATGACTTCGAATCCATATAAATGTAACTGACATACCCATATTGTGTAGTGTTTAAGAAAAATAAATGCAGGAAATTTTCGAATGCTCTGGATACATACAATCTAAACCTTTTAACAAGCTTATATTTATATTATTTACATATATAATTATAATGTTTATTGATTAAAGAAGTATTGTTGTACATTAGTACTACCATTTTCAAACTTAATTAAAATATATG